>NW_021319545.1:0-74718 GCF_001605985.2 Dendrobium catenatum | reverse complement strand
AGGGGATATTCACACAGTTGCTCCGGCGAACTTGCACCTCAGTACCATCGGATTCAAGGGTCGTCTTGAGGGAAGTTTTGGCGAGAAGAAGATCTCTTTGGTGTCAAAGAACCCGGCTACTCCGCCGCACCGGGGAAGGTGAAAGTGATTTTGTACAGGCTTCTCCGCCTTGTTGTGGGGGCAAAAGGAGAGTCACTTTGTGGTATTAGTGCAATACTCGGAGGGTGCCTCCGGGGAGTGGACGTAGGTCAAGGTTTGACCGAACCACTATAAATCTGGTGTGTTCTTTCTTATTTTTGTTCCGCATTTAATTTGATTGCAAGTTGCTTACTCTGGTTGAAAAGTTTATTTTTTAAACTTTAAATTTAACTTGCATTAATAATTAAAAAGGTTTTCTAAAAATCCAAGAGAAGAAGTATAATTTTTAAATTACCAATTCACCCCCCCTCTTGGTTAGCCTTGGGACATTTAATTAGGCTTAACATCCTAATTCATATTGAACGAGTTCCAACAACCCTTTCCTTCATTCCACTTCTGAAGGTGCTTTGGCTTCTTTCTTAGAACATTTTTGAATTTCCTAGTAATTAAGGCAACATCATCGCTTTCATACCCCAAAGAATCAGTATCCGTATCAGTAGCCCTCAGCGCCATAGTTTTATCCTTCTTTTCTCACCTGCATCAAGTTGACTTTGGTTTACTCATTGCTCATAAGCAATGAGTGATCCAAGTAAGTTATCAATAAGAATAAGTATTCAAATCCTTAGATTCACTTATTATAATAATCTTAGTATCAAAGGAAGAAGGTAAGCATCTCAAAATCTTATTAACTTTTTTATTGTTAGTTAGCTCTCTTCCTAAGGCATGCAATGAGGTAAAAATTTGAGTAAACCTAGTATACATGTTAGATATCGATTTAGTAGGTTTCATGCAAAAATGTTTGTAGTCAAGCATTAAGATATTCAACCTAGATTACTTAACTTCATTTGTCCCTTTACAAGTATTACACAATCTATTCCATATTTCTTTACCAATAGCAAAAGTTAAGACACACATGTAATCTTTATATTTCAAAGCACAGAAAAATTAGTTTTAACACTTTACATTATGTTGTGTTAAATCCCTATCATTAAATGTCAATTTAGTAAAAGGAAGTTCAATTTTTATGCCATTGATTTTATGTGATAGTGGTGAATAATCTTCTTTAACAAGCATCCATATGCGTTAGTCAATTGATTATAAAAACATGGACATGCAAGTTTTCCAAAAATTAAAAGGTATGTTATCAAATAAAGGTGGCCAGGTAATAAAATACCCTTTCGTAGTATTACGATTACCAAAATTAGCCATGGATCAAAATTCAAAAGTTTTTAAAAACTTGATTTTATGAATCTCACTCTGATACCACTTGAAAGTTTGTTAGGGATGTTAAGCCCTTATGAATTACCTCGAGGCTAACCAAGAGGAGGGGGGCGAATTCATATTTTAAAATTTTCTCAAAAAAAAATTGATGATCTTAAACCAAACGAACAGTCATCACAAAAATTTAAAGTGTGGAAATTAAATGCAAAAAAGAAATAAAAAGAACACACAAAATTTTATAGTGGTTCAGTCAACTTGATCTACATCCACTCCCTGGAGCCTCTCCTATAGGTATTATACTAAACTCAGTGACTCTCCTTTTGATCCTATAGAGAGGCAAAGAAGCGTGTACAAATCTCTTTTCCACGAACTCCGGTGAGGCAGACAATCCAACTCCTTTTGATTCCTCTTAATGCAGGTAGAGAACCTGACTCCTTTTGCTTCCTCCTGAATCAAGTAGAAGACCTCGATCAATTGCTGAAGTAGACCTCTCTCAAACTTCCAAGGAACTAGAGATGATAACCTGAGAAGACGACTCAGATCCTTACTTGGAGCAACATTTGTGAAACACTCATAAACTCCCCCCTCACAAGATCATCTCTCTATCTCTTTCTCTCCCTCTCCTTTTGGCTCTCTAAGGTCAGGATAGAAGCCAAAGATACTCTCTTGAGTAAATAAGAGGTCTTCAATCGAAGGGTTTCAATTTTTTCCTAAATTGCAACAAACTGACAATATCGTCTAGGATGATCGATGGATCATCCTATATGATTAGTAAAAATTTAGCTCAAATATCCATGATGATATAGAGCAGGCTGGATGATTAGAAGATTTGTTTGTTTTGATTGTCCAGGATGATTGGACATCATCCTATATGATTAGTTCAAAATGTCAAGTATCGTCCATATAATTTCTCTATTCGGCCAACTTTTACAGTTGGACGACAAAAAAATAATTGAATAGCCTAGACAATTCTTGGATCATCTAGTACGATTTGCTCAAATGAGTACACATCATCCAGAACATCATTTTGGTCATCCATGAAGTAACTAAGGTTTGTTTAACTGATCATCCTGGACGATCCTATAAGAATTCAGGATGATATGATCGATCAATCAAACCTTAATTACTTTCCTTAATCATCAGATTAATTTAGGCGCATTGTAATGCATTATCCAGGATGCTGTCTTGAATGATGTCCAAAAATAATAACATTTGTAAAAGATTTGGCTGCTATTTCTTTCTGTTTTGAGCATATCATCCAGGGCAATGATAATATCATCTTGGACAATTTGCTTAATTTCTGCTGCCTTAACCAGGATGCCATAATTAGGGTTTCTACTTTTAATTAATTGCCCAGGACAATTAAGGATCATCCCAGACGATATGATCAAAAATAAAAAACTCTAAAATAGATAGAATTTTTCCCCGTGAGTGTGTGTACGTAAGGTTACTTAGCATCAGGACCTACATTTTTACATTTGACTGAATAAAAGGTAAAGACACTTGACTTACAATTATAGACTAACTCAGTCCTAATCTAACCAATCTTGAGCTGGCTTGATTTGTAATTAACCTTTGTGGACCTAAAATATTAGTAAGCAGGTAAATAATAGAAAAATAAAAAATGTCCGAAATATTTGCTATCATTAAAATTATAATCCCTGAATCCAAATTTACAACATCATCAAGTACTTTCAATTCATCTTTAAAAAATTAGTTATCACTTTCTAAAACTATATTATCAACTTTCAAATAGTGCTCCCTACTCTCAGATTCATCGATAAATATTTTAAAATCAATTTCAAGTTTAGTGTGGGATAATTTCAACAATTCATTTTATTTGTTTAATTCATAAATCTTATCCAATAGTTTCATGTTATTTCTATAAAGTATAGAGTGATCTTTGAGAAAAACTTTATGCTCTTTTTATAAGTTAAAAAATTTCAATTTCAGGCTAGCATATAATTCTTATGTTTTCTATATAATGAATATATTTTCTCAAAAACTTTAAGTAATTGATCATAGGTTAGTTTACATACCTTTTCTTGGTAAGAAAGATTGAGATGTTCACCCTCCATCAAACACAAGTTTGTTGTCTCCTCTTAAACTTCAGTCTCAGAGGAGTAAAATGTAGAATTTTCCCAGAAAGTCTTTTAAATCCGCTTCTTGTCCTTCCTAAACTTGGATTTCTCCTCACCCTTCTCCTTGCTTTGGTGATCCTTAAGTATAGGACAATCAGCTTTTACATGTCTTGGTTTCCTATATTCAAAGCAAATAACATTAGAAGATTCTTTAGAATTCTTCCAACTCTTAACTTTGTTCCAATTCTAATGGTAATTTTATTTCTTCCTTAGAAACTTTTCGAATTGCCAAGTGATTAAGGCAACCTCATCACTTTTAGACAAAGAAGAATTAGTATCTATAACTTTAGCCTTCAGCTCCATAATTTTCTTCTTCTTTTTCTCAGTTGTATAAAGTTATCTTTGATTAACTCTTTGCTCGTAAGCAATGAGTGATGCAAATAAGTTATCAATAGAAAAAGTATTCAAACCCTTGGATTCACTGATAATAGTTACCTTAGCATCGTAGGGCAGAGGGTAAACTTCTCAAGATTTTGTTAACTTTCTCATAGTTAGTGAGTATCTTCCTAAGACATGCAAGGAGATGATAATTTGACTAAACATAATTTATATTTCAAGTATTAACTCACTAGGTTTTATGCGAAAGAGTTCATTGTCACGAAGAAAGATATTCAATCTAGATTGCTTAATCTCAGTTGTGTCTTTATAAGTGATACATAATTTATCCCAGATTTCTTTACCAATTGTACAAGTTAAAACACATGTAATCTACAGATTTCAATGTACAGAAAAAATAGTTTAAACATTTTGTATTAAGTTATGCTAGACCCCTATCATCAAGAGTCCATTAAGTAAATGGAAATTAAGCTTTGATGACATTAACCTCACATGACAGTGTAGAATAATCTTCTTTAAGAAGCATCCAGATGTGATAATCTATAGATATTAAGAAAGTGGACATACGAGTTCTCTAGAAATCAATAGGTATATTATTAAGAAGTGGTGGTCTTATAATTGATTAACCTTCTGTTGAGTTGCTATTACCAATGATAACCATGGATTGAAATTCAAAAGTTTTCAAAAATTAAGTTTTATGAATCCCGCTCTGATACCACTTGAAAGTTCATTAAGGTTGTTAAGTCCTTATGAACTTCCCCAAGACTAACTAAGAGGGGGGGGGGATTGATAATTTTAAAAAATTCTTTTAGATTTAAGGTGAATTGATCATTTTAAAATATCTTAAAATTAAAAAAAAAACTTTTTGAAATTTTTTTGAAGATTTTAAAATAAATACAATTAACCATAGAAATTTAATATGCAAAAAAGTAAAGTGCGAAAGTAACTCAAAAAGAACGAACAAGATTTTATAGTGATTTTGTCAACTTGACCTACGTTCACTCCCTAGGCCCTCTTCCTTTCACTGACCCTGATGAGGCAGATAACCCATACTTATTTTGCTTCCTCCTTATGTTGGTAGAGAATCATGACTCCTTCTGCTTCCTCCTGAAGGAAGCAGAGAACCTTGACCTTATGCTGATGAAGGCCTCCCTATAAAGCCCAAGGAACTTGGGATGATGAATAGAGAAGATGACTTGGATTGTTTCTTGGAGAAACCTTTGTGAACCCCTCACTAACTCCCTCTCATAAGATCCTCTCTCATTCGCTCTCTCTCTCTCTCTCCTAAGCTCTCCCTCTCCTTCCCTTAGCCCTCTCAGGTCAGGACACCAGCAAAAGATCCCCTCTTAAATAAACTAGATATCTTATAGAGAAAGGCTTAAAATTTTCCCTTATTTGTAACTTATCGTTAATGATCATCAAGGACTATCGACAGATTATCCTGTACGATCCGTGTTTGTTAACCCCTTTCAGCCAGGATGATCTTGGAGGGCTTGATGATTAGAAGCCTAGTTTGTTCAGATTATCTAGACCAATGTGGATATAATCCTGTATAATTAGTTTAAAACCATACATATCATCCAACACATCGTTCTAGACGTCTATAAGTTATATGTTGGATGATGAAGAAATACAATGTATCATCTAGAATGATTCTTAAATCATCCCATACTATTAGTTCAAAATTAGGGAATATCATCCAGTACATCGTTCGGGTCATCCATATGATACACCTGGATGATTGAGAATTTCAACTAATTGTCTAGCATATCGTTCTTATCTGCCAAGTGATCCAGCAAAAGACTAAGGTTTTTCTATCTGATTGTTTAGGAACAATAAGGTCTTAAGAATTCCCAATTTCTAAATCATATTTTCAAATTAAAAACGGCATTATATGGATTAAAATAGGCACCCAGGGCATGGTACGAGAGGCTTAGCACATTCCTACTAGAAAGGGAGTTTGTTAAGGGGAGCATAGACTTCACCCTTTTTCTGAGGAGAGTAGGAGATGAATTTCGAATTATCCTGATATATTTTGAAGATATACTTTTTGGATCTTCTGATAAACATTTATGTGATAATTTTTCTAAATTAATGAGTAAGGATTTTGAGATGAGAATGATGGGAGAATTGTCATACTTTTAGGGTTTACCATAATACAAATTAATGGTGGAACCTTTCTTAATTAATCAAAGTATATTAAGGATATCTTGAAGAAATATGAAATGGATAAAGCCAAGCTAACAAACACTCACATGAGCTACAGTGTTCAATTAGATAAAGACTCAAATGGAAAATTAGTTGATCTAAAAAAATATAGAAGAATAATTAGATAGCTCATTTACTTAATAGCTAGCAGACTTGATATAATGTTTTTCTTAAGAGGAAAACAAGTTCATTAATAAAAAAGAAAAGAATTACAAAATATAAGACCTATTCCAACTTTAACAAATTATAAAAAAAGAAGGAACCTTATTCTAACTAAACTCTTCCCAAAGAAAATCATTAAAGATAACATAATTAGCACACAACTTCGCTAACTTATTGCAATTCTTATCTTTACAATTAAAGATAACATGGTTGGAGTCCTTGATGAAAGAAATATCTTCAAACTCCTTCCCACCTTTGCTTATTGCATCTTGAAGTAATTTGATAATGTTGGAATTTTCAACTTTGATGATAATTTAATTGTAACTGATCATCCACTCTTTAAAGGCCTCCTTTATAGATTTAATAGTCAATCACTTTAAATGAGAAACATCCTAATGAATACAAAAATATCTAAAAGCTAGAAGAAATATAAATTTACAATCTCATAATACACCACCAATACCAGCTCTATATGAAGATAAAAGCGATGCATCAACATTAACCTTAATCTAGTTGGGAGGAGGGGGATGCCAATGACTAAATAATTTGACTGATTGATTAGCACCCTAGTAGCCCGATTTGAAGTTACCAATAGCTATAGATATAGAAGCATAGCTCACCAAATTGGATGAAATCATAACCGTTCTATCATCGACACCTTAACGAATCAATTTGTTCCAAGCCTTCCAAGAGAAAAATATAGCATTTCAATATATATTTAAAAGTAAACTATTATTCAAAGTAATAAGATTCAACCATTTACAACATTCTTCAAAAGTAACAAATTGAGTGATATCAAATCCCCACCTGTTTAGCTGATTAAAAAACTTCTTTCAGTTTGTCACATTTGATTTCTATATGTTTAATTTCCTCCATCACATTATAGCTCTTAGGATAAATATTATCCTCCTTCAATCTTCTATAAGATAAGAATTGGCCTGTAGGTAAAGTATTGTTAACCATCTTCCACTAGAAAACATCTACACAAGGATTGAGTTTGACCTTCTTGATCGATTTCCAAAAAAGTGACATCATAATGCTAAATAATCAAAGCTTCAAAGGCCAATGTAGAAATGGTTTCTCCTAAATTTTGTGAAATAAACTCCATTCTTTACTCATTTAACTCCTGTTTGATACATATTTGACATATCACATCCACCAGATCCTTACCAAAGAACTTATAAAGTTCTTCTACATTCCAACATTCATCTACAATAAATATGTTCACAAAAATTGTCCTGATATAATATTTAGTGTGTGCCTTTGTGCTAGATTTCAAGCTGATCTGAAGGAGTCCCTCCTGACTGTAATTAAAAGAATCCTTAGATATCCCATAGAAACCCAAAACATAGGAACTTGGTATCTAAGGCATAACATTTCTTTTGAGATTAAAGGATATTCTGATTTATACTTTGCAGGGTGTTGGTTGGATAAATAGAGAACCTCTAGAATTTTTCAATCCATAGGACAATCCTTAGTCTCCTAGTCCAATAGAAAATAAAACTCAGTTGAACTTTCCACTATTGAAGATGAATACATAGCCTTAGGAAGTTATGTGGCCTAAGTCCTTTGATTAAAGCAATATATTCTGGATTTATGATTACCTCTAGGCACAATGTTAATTCTATGTGATAATAGTAGATCCGTATGCATAACATTTCTAAAAATCTTATTCGACATTCTATAACCAAATATATTGATATAAGGCCTCGCTTTATTAGGGACCATGTTAATAAAGGAGATATTGTGTTACATCATGTAGTAACTAAAAACCAACTGGCTAACTTCTTTACAAAATCATTGGCCTTTAAAACTTTCATCACCATAATTTCCAAATTATGTGTCATAGACATAAATACATGAACTTGATGATTACTAAACTATAAAATTTATGTATAATGATCTTTCTCCTATTTTTATTTTCTTGTCTGTTTTTATTTATGTGCAGCAGTTTTCCATGTTTTATTTTTGTGTTATTCTTCCCTTTAGTTTTTTTTATTGGTCACTACTATAATGGCATTTTTGCATTGTTTCTATTTTTGAAAATGTTTAAATAATGATTGACACCCCTAAAATAGTTAAAGGAAGAAGGATCTTTGATTGTTTATCGTCTTCTAACTCCATTAGTAGAGTAATTTTCTTTTCGAATAAAAAATCTATTTCAAATTAATAATTGGACATTAAAACTGAGATCTTTTATATCTTCCAATAGTAATCTATCTCATATGAATAATGTTCAAAGCCATTAAATCACTTCAAGCTTTCTTTATTAAGCTGTTATATTTATCAGATGAATATAATTCTGCTTTGTGGTATACTCCTCCTTATTTTCAAGAATGACTTTTTTCTTCTCTATTATCTAGAATATATTCTCACAACTCAAAGTATTTAAAGGTTTCGAAAGGGATCTAGCTCGGAAAAATGATAAGAGGTATGAAACGAGCCCAAAAGAAAACTGAAAAGATACACAATGATCTCAAAAAAATTAGAATATACACAAAGTGTATTAAAAATCAAAATATGCGTAAAGTGCGCCAAAAAATTGAGAAGAGGCATAAAATGATCCCATAAGAAATCAAGCTTCATTCTCTTTCAAACCTTTAAATCATAAAAGAATTTATGTATCATTTAATATTTTGAAAGACTTGATTTTGGAAAATCTTGATCATGACTAATCACTTCGCTATATTTTTCTATAAGATATTTTTTGAAATGAAGTTGTAAACATATCACTTTTCTTATCTAATTTTTTATTGTGTTAGATTTTACGTTCAAATGATTTTTACCCTATAAGGAGTCTAAGCTAGGGCTAACAAAATTAGTTGTTCTACAATTTTTGGATTTTGGTAATGTTTATTCATTACTTTCAAAATTTTAATTCAATCACTGAAACTTATCATTTTTTAATACTAATAAAAAAAACTTATTTTTTTTGTTATTCTTATTATTTTTATCAAATTATCATTATGTTTTTTACTTATATTTTTTTATTTTGTGTTACTTTTTTTTTTTAATTTTTGGGACCTCTTCTAATCATCTTTATCCATAATTAGATTTTCAATTTTTGTTCACATCATCCTAAACAATTTACTATCTTCGAAGTTGATGTTATCAATACACTACACATTATCCATCTAATGGTTGATCTGAAACTATTTTTATTATCATCTTGGATGATCCGCATCATCCTAGATGATATAATTAAATTCTTCCTGAATTATTGATGATCTTCTTTGATGATCCACCTATTCATCCTAGACAATCCATATGCAAAAAATGGTTTAATATTTTAAATTTGGCCATTTCGATCTATTAATGCGAATCATCCTGAATGATCCACTTATTTGTCCAGGATGATCTTTATAGTCAAAGATCATAATGGCTGACTACTCGAGATGATTGCCTGTATCTAATTATCCTAGATGATAAGACTTACTTTCTTACCAATCATCTTGGATGCCATTTTTGCTCTTGATCAACATGGATGATTCCATAATTGTCTTGGACGATTTGCCCGACTCCTTATAAATGACTAATTTGAACCATTTTCTTTACTACAAATCCTTCAAAGCCTTCTCTCTTTTTGTCAAGCTCTAAAAATGGCTTTTGGCAAGTATTCTAGGATGCTTACTGGAAGCTCCTTGAGGGCAACTATAGACCCTCGATTCACTGAGGCAATAGATCAGGTTACTTATCTCCAGTACAAAATGGTAGAGATTATATCCTCCAAGATTATTAATCCCCGCATACTTACTTATCCAGTGTTATATTTATTTTCATACTACCCTTACCTTCATTCTTACCCTTGCATTCTCATTCCACTCTGATCTTTTGAATGAATTCTTTGCTAGCCATCGAATTAACTGAACCTACACTATGCTTCAATCTTATGTCAATAAGAGACCAATAGAAATCACTTATCAGGTCTATCATGAACTTCTTCAATTTACACCACTAGAGATAAACTTCACATAATAGCATTAGATACTGATTTCAATTGGAGCTCTGTCAATCAATATTTAAGATACACCAATGCCACTTTCCATGATGGTTCCTCTAGTTCATTAGTCAAGGATGCTAGGGCCATCCAATATTTCCTTCGAACCACAATTTCCAAAAGCTGGTGACCATATTCACATTAATCCTCTGCTCTCCGTCACCACATATTATATCAAAGCTCATAGGGATTTCAATGCTATTGATCTTAGTTTTTGATACATTGAGCACTTCACTAGCATTAGGGATCTCGAAAATAAGAGGAAACCAAATATTGCCCTAGGACACATCATTGCATATGCTTTTTAAACAAAGTAAATCCTTGAATATCCTACCCCACCAAACTATCAACCTGCCTTCTATACCAATAGCTCCTTCCAAGTCCTTCATAACACTCACCTCCATTCAGAGTACAAGGAGGTTAAGGGAGTAGAGAAAGAGGCTATTCCTAAACCTGTTCCTATCTGTCAGCAGTCATAGGTGGGTTAATTGGTGGAGAGGTTTGACTAGTGGGAGGCTACGTTTGACTCCTACATTGTTGAAGAGGAGTAGTAGCATGCAATTGATGTTAATCATTTCAATGCCTATGTAGCCCAATAACAGCAGCAGTCCGACAAGGATATGTCCTAGTTTGGGGTGTAGTTTGCTTCCATTTACAGTCTCTTTTAGCTACCACCACCTCCGCCATCACTTGATTAGGGTTCGTACCTATAGATTGCTTGGTGTTTTTTTGTGATGTTTTATACTTGTTCATATACTATGTTCTATTTAGTGGTTATTTTTTGTTTCCTCCTTTTCGTGATGTCAAAAGGGGGAGTAAAGTTGGTGTTGTATCATTTGCTTGTTTTATTAAAAATCGCTTTACTTTGCTTATATTTTTCTCATTTGTATTATGTTTCATTTTGTTAAAATTAAGAAATGTGACGTGAAATGTTCCAAAAATAATATTTTCCATCATAAAAAAGGGGGAGATTATTACAAATCTAGACCTAAGTATTATGATTTGGATGATAATAAATATTATTATTCCTTAATTACTACTTTTCTTGCTCTATTCTATGTGCCCAGCTCATTTACTAATCAGGTCAACAAGTTTGCTTGGAATGTCAATCAGCTCAAGATTAGGTAGACTAGGATTGAGTCAGTATGTAGTTTGTATTTCAATACATTTTTTACCTTTACTTGAGTCAAATATACCTTGGTAGATCCTTAAGCTAAGTAACCTTGCACACACATACTTAGGGGAAGAAATTTAGTGAGTTAGAGTTTTTCTAATTTTGATCATATCATACATGAAAATTTTATATCATCCTAGATGACTAGTCAAAAATAAAAACCTTAATTAGGGCATCTGGGTCATGTAAAACAAATTTACTTAGAACTGTGGTCATTTGTGGCAATGGCTAGATCATGTTTCATTTAAAGATAGCTGGCTTAACTCTTTTAACTCTTTTTCTATTGAGCATCTGAGTAAAATGCTTTCAGATCATTCTCCTTTGTTAGTTGGTCTTAAGACTAGGCAGGTGAATTCTTTGCCCCATTTTAGATTTCAAAATATGTGGTTACTTCATGATTTTTTTTTGGATGTGATTTAGGATAATTGGTTTGCTCATTTGCACCATGATAACTCTACTTTTGGCATGAAGAGATTTTGGTTTAAATTGAAAGACTGCAATAAATCAATAATTGGTGGATGGAATCATAATGTTTTTAAAAATATCTTTATTAATATCCTAAATATGGAAGATAGAGTTAACACTGTTGAGCTTAACTATCAAATGTCTCATTCTGATGATAATTTAGTCTTACTTAAAGAGGCTAAGGAGTGCCTCTTTAAATTACAAGGTAAGGAGGATATTTTTTGGAAACAAAAAGTTTTTGTGAAGCATATTGTTAAACGTGATAACATCACCAAATATTTCATGCTTTGGTTAAGAGGAAGCATGCCAATAATTCCATTAATAAATTTAACTGCGAAGATGGTTCTATTACTGAGGGTGTTGAGGAGATTGCCTTATTGGTAGTTTAACATTTTAAGAATCGACTCAATAAGGATTTTTCCCTAAGGCTTATTGAGAACCCTCTATCATCCCCAATCTTATCTCTTAAGAGGATAATGTGTTTCTCTTTAAACCCCCCTCTTTTGACTAAATTAAATAGATTGTTCATAGCATGAATGGTGATTTTATGGCTGGGCCAGATGAGTTTACTACTTAATTCTTTCAGAAAGCATGGCATATTATTAGTGATGATATATACTCTGCTATTTTGGATTTTTTTGTAGGGCATGATATTCCTAAATTCTTTTCTTCTACTTCTATTATTCTCATTCCCGAAAGTAATGATGTTAGTTCTCGGAATGATTTCAGACATATTAGTCTTTGCACCTTTTTTAGTAAATTAATTTCTAAAATTTTTATGAATCAGTTAACTTATATTCTTCTTAAAATTATCTATCCATATCAAATGGGGTTTGTTAAAGGTCAAGCTATTACTTATAATATCTTGTTGGCTTAAGAATTTTATCATGATCTGGATGTCAGGGTGAGAGGTAACAATATTTTCTTGAAATTTGATATTTTTAAGGCTTATGATAATATTAATTGAAACATTCTCTACAATATTTTACACTTATTTGGTTTTAATTTTATTTTTATCAATCTTATCAAAAATTATATTGAAAGTTCTTATTTATCTATCATTATTAATGGAAAAAGCTCTAGTTTTTTGAGATCTTCTCATGGTTTGAGATAAGGGGATCCTATGTCTCCAGCCTTTTTCATTGTTGTTGCTGAGTATCTTTCTAGAGGCCTTGCCAACCATTTTGAAAATCACCATAGCCTCTATTTTTGAACCATGGAGGGTTTCCCTATTTCTCATTTTTACGAATGCTTCTCTTAATAGGATTAATAGACTTTTGGAATTCTTTCACAACATCGAAAATGATAGTGGGCTATCTTTGAACAAGTAGAAATTTTATTTCATTGGTTCCAATAAGGTGCCCAATACTCGTATTGTGGCTATTAAAACCCTTATTAGTTTTGTGTAGGGCCACTTACCTAATAATTATCATGGGATCCCTCTTTTTAAAGGAAGAAAGAAGTCTTTTCTTTTTGATGATTTGATTACTTCAGTTTAGAATAAGCTTTTGGCCTAGGATTCAAATTATTTGAGTTTTGATGGTAGGCTTATTCTCAGTAGAAGTTTTCTTTGCTCTCTCCCTATCTCTATTTATTCTTTTCAAACTCTTCTAGCTACTCAGATGGTGTGCAATAGAATTGATAAAACTAGCAATAATCTTTTTTCGAAAAGGGCTAATAACAACTCTAAAATTATTTGGTCTTCTTGGGATAAGTGATGTGGTGTTTTGAATGAGGGTGGCCTAGGGTGTAGGTGTATATTAGATTTGGCCTATGCCTTTTCTTTTAAGTTATTGTATAACTTTTGTGCTAAAGTTAGCCTTTGGGCTAAGTTCAGGTATTCCAAGTATTATGTGGTTAAGAATCCAACTATTTGCTCCTTTAATATAGGTGACTCTAAAGTTTTGTAGATACTTTGCAAGACTAAATAGGCTATGGAGACTCACCTCTCTTGGGGGCACGGTGGTGGGAACATTTTGTTTTGGCAAGATCATTGGTTGGGTAAGCATTCCATTGATTCTATTACTAATACTTCATCTAGTATTTCGATTAAGGTTAACTTTTTCATTACCAATAATTGTTGGGATTATGATAAACTTGCTAATGTGATTCTTGATTCAATTATTCAACAAATTCTAAACAATCTCTTGAACATAGATTCAGAGGATCTTTTATTATGTAATTTGTCTAAAGATGGGGCTTTTAGATTAAAGGATGCTTGGCATGTATTTAGAACTAAGAATGTGGTTACTAATATTTTTTCCATGACTTGGCATAAAAGTATCCAATCTATTGTTGCTATTTTTATCTGGAGAATTTTACATATATTCATTCGTACTGATAATAACTTGATTAAAATAGGTTTTATCTTACCTTCCAAATGTCAATTTTGTTATCATGTTGAGAATATGCATCATGTTTTTCTTTTTTGACCTTTAGCTGTTAAAATAAGGATTAATTTTGATGATATTTTCAAATTAAATAGCTTGAATGCTAATTTATCTATTGATGCTTTGCTTAAATCTTAGTTTGTTAACTCTAAAGGTCATATTATAAATTTTATCCCTTCTCTTATTTTGTGATACTTATGAATGAAGAGGAATAATTCCCTTTTTAATGGTATTAAAATGAACTATCATAGGATTATAAAAAATGTTAAAGACAAAGTTCTGAGTCTTTTTTCTATTAATTTTCTTTCTACTAAGAGCTTTAAGAACTAATACTTCGTTGCTATTAATTTAGGTCTTAGGTTGGTTGGGGTTCATCCAATCTCTAAACCTCAGTATGTGTACTGAGTTAAACCATATATGAACTATTATAAATTGAATGTTAATGGTTTTGATAAAGGTACCATCTTGGGGTGTGGTTGGATCATCAGAGAAAGTCAAGGGAATAATATTTTGGCTTTTTCTTAATGCTATCCTTTATGGGATGAGAATTTGTATATTTCTTGATATTCCTAACATTGGGATTTAGGTTTATTCTATTTATAGTATTCAATACATTAACAATGTTCAGGATTCAATATGCAAGCCTACGATTTTTTATCTGGTTAGGAATTTTAAAAAATTAATGATCTTTATTAATGTTTCTTTCTCTTATGTTTATAGGAAGGGTAAAGCTTATACTAATTGGCTTGCCAATTTTGGATGTGAGTTAGATTGTTTCATTCATTTTATGACTGCTAATGTACATAGCCCATTAAAATGGTTCTTAAGATTGGATAAAATTGGTATGCCTTTTGTCAGGTGGTAATTTGGATGTTTTCCTGGTGCTTCTTAGGTTTTCCCTTTTCTTATTGTGCTTTGTTGTGGCTCTTCCCAATTGTGTTGCTTGGTTGGTTCCTTTCTGGTTGTTCTATATGGTTCTGGGGCCTAGGTGCTAGTTTTCTTATGGAGCCTTTCTATGATGGTTTTTTTTTAGATCTATGGAAATATTGTACTATTAATTTTCATCTAGTGGTTGGTTTTTATGGTCTTGTCCTGGTGCAGTATCAAGATTTTTTTGGGGTATTTTTCTTCTTTCATTTTGTCTTTGTGCTATTTAGTGCTCTTTAATTGGCCTTTTTTGGAGGCCTTTTGGTGGTCTTTAGTGGGGGCTACTGGGAGCTATTTTTTTTACATGTTGGTTGTGGGTGTTGCTTTTCTTCCCAGATGGTTAACTGGATTGGGGATTGTATGTGCTGGATTTGCCTCTTTAGTTTATGGGGGCTAATTTTACTCTGGGATATTCAAGGATTGTTGTTTTCTACTTTCCTTCTTATGTTAATGGTTGTGCTTTTTTTCTTCTTCTATATTTTTCTGGTGATTGTGAATTGTTGGTGGCATTCTTATGTGGTTTTGCACTTTCTAGTAGATAATTTTGAGGTTTTGGGCTTGAGCTGTAATTGCACTATCACTAGTTTTGTTATTGATGGTATTCTTTATTTTTTCTCTCGTACCTCCATGTCCTATTATGAGACCAGGTTTTGGATGGATTTTATGGCCGTGGGTATTAATGGGAGTAATGTTGGGGATTGGTTATATATTGCTTATGTTATGGATTCTCTCTGTTTTGGGGTTGCTGTATGATTTTTTGTGGTCTATTGGCATGCCTGGGGCTTTCCCTCGTCTAGTTGTATCTATTGTTTTGTTGTTGTCTTAGGGGGCATTTCTAGTTGGGTTGTTGGTGTTGGTTTAGGGTACATTTGCGGTTGGTTGTTGAGGCCCTCGACTTTCCTTTTATGCTATATTGCTTTTATGTCAAGGTTTGTATGTTGGTGGTTATCTTCAATATTATCTTATCTTGTTGCAATTCGAAGTTGCTTGTCAAGGGGTGGATTTTAGGATGGGTGGTAGAATGGAGCCACATTTGGATTACCCAAGTGATGAATGCTTGTTTCATTTTAACCTGAGCTCGTTCAGCCCATACCCTTATTTGGTTTTAAATGTTGGCTTGTATTGGATTTCATTAGTATCCTGCATGGCACGTCCTACTCCTTTCTATTATTGTATTGGTATTTTATGCATTACAGTTATATTTTGGATCCTTGCTATGCTGTTGTTTTAATGGGTTTTGACCTTTTTCTCAACTGTGGGAGGTTTTTTGCTCAGGTGGTCCATATGGGTAATATCCTTTCAAGTTATTTTTCTCTTCAGATAATTAATTTTAATTTATATTACACTATTTCTTTGTACTTTAGTTTTTAATTTTGTAGCCTTTTTTATTCTAAGGAGGATATATTTATGACTGTGATCCAGAGGTTTTGCAAAAGATTATGCTTCATGTTCCTATTAATGTCTTTCTTTTTTGGACGCTTTTATTTAGCATCATTAGCATATTACTAAGTATTCTTATCTTTTGGCTTAGTGGGGACTATTGGCTCGTAGGTTTTCTCTTGCTTGGTTTTGTAGCTCTTTCAAATATTAGGGAGCTGAGGGTCCCCTTTAAGGACTTTGTAATTATTTTGTTATTTTGCGTGTAGGCCCCTATATGGGTT
This sequence comes from Dendrobium catenatum, assembly GCF_001605985.2. NCBI lineage: Eukaryota > Viridiplantae > Streptophyta > Magnoliopsida > Asparagales > Orchidaceae > Dendrobium > Dendrobium catenatum. The sequence continues at coordinate 57,898 of NW_021319545.1, read as the reverse complement.
TTAACAAAAAAAAAAAAAACTTTCTTAAGCAAATTGTCATAGACGATACTCCCATCATCCCAGATGATATGCTCAAATAAAAATTACTCAGCCATCAAACTCATTAAGGCAAGTTTTTATTTTTAGAATTTTGATCTTATCATACAGGACAATCCCATATCATCCTAGATGATTCATTATAATTATTCCTAAATTAGTTATGTGATTAAGGAAAGTAATTAAGATTAGATTGATTGATCATATTATGCTGGTTAATCCTAAGATCATCCTGGACAATATGTATAAAAAACCTTAGTTCTCTCTTGAATCTCCTAGAAATCCTAAACTTTCTGCTGGATTATAATAACTGATTTTAAACTAATCATCTGTGATGATTATAGAATGATCCAAGGATCATCCTAGATGATAAGTTATATTTTTATATCATCCCGATTTATCTCCTAGTTGTCCTGAACTATCTGCTGGATGATAATGTATGATTTTGCACTAATCATACAGGATGATGTACCAATCATCTTGGTTGGAAGGGCTGAAATACACTGATCGTAAAGGATGATCTTTACAACAACTTGCAAATTAGAGCAATTTTTAAGGCCTTCTTTATAAGATCCCTTATTTGCTAATGTGAGTATCTTTGGCTATTGTCCTGACTTCAAAGAGTTTAGAGAAGGAGAGGGAGAGCTTTTGAGAGAAATGGAGGATTTTTTTAGGGGGAGTTTACGAGGTGTTCAGAAAGGTTGCTCCAAGCAAGGTTTTAAGTGGTGTTCAGAAATCATCTTCCATGGTTCCTTGGTGGCTTTAGGGAGGTCTTCATTAGTACTAGATTAAGGTTATCTACCTACTTTAGGAGGAAGAAAAAGGAGTTGGGGTTCCCTTGTTGCTTAAGAAGAAAGCAAAAAAAGTTTGGGTCCTTTTCCTCATCGGGGTCGGTGAAAAGTATTTTGTAAATGCTTCTCTGCCGTACTGTAGGAGCAAAAGGAGAGTCACTGTGGTTTTAGTGCAATACTAAGAGGAGAGGTGCCTGGCAGTGGACGTAGGTCATGTTGACTGAACATCTATAGAATGTGGCGTGTTCTTTTTATTTTGTTAGTAAACATCATCTTTTGCATTTTAATTTCTATGGTAGATTGTATAGTTAAAATCTCTAATCTATTTTATTAATTACTTCTGCATCAAAGGTTGATTGTGTTTGTTTTGAAATATTTAAAAAGGTTTCAAAAATATTTTTCTTTCTATTTAAGAATTTTCTAAAACTGCCAATTCACCCGCTCCCCCCCCACTTAGTTAGCCTCGGGCAAATTCAAAAGGGTTAACATCCATAACAAACTTTTAGTAACTACATTTCTTCCATTTGTTTTTTATTCATTTTATTCTTTTATAGTTTGGCAAGTTTCTAAAAATTTTGGAGGTCTTATTTTAGACCCCATTAATATAAATGGGAGGCTCCCTTTACGACCTTTTTGTTTAAATAATCAGAAAAAATCCCTATGTGCTAATTTGAATTTTGTAGTTACATTTTTCTTATAGCTTAATGTTATTTATAAATAGAATTTAAGATTGAGTTTGATATAATGTGATTTTTTTATGATACAAATATTATTATTATGATTATTGTTTCTTCTAACATATATTAAATATAATTTATTTTTATTATTTGTGTGTACTAAAATTTTAGGAAAATCATACGACAGATTGTTGAGGACTTCAAGATAAAGTAGATTAGGGTTTCATATAATGAAGTCTATAAGTTTTCTATTTTTCTTGAGTCTGAGAGAGTTTGATTGTAATTGGGTATAACCATACACACATACACACTGAGTGAGTGAGTCAAATGTTAAAATTTTAAATCTAATCGTAATGTACTATTTCAAATCATACTGGATGATTTGTCATGTAGTTTTTTCCAAAATTAAGTTAATAAAATTATGCAAATTTTTTTTTTGGAATAATTCATATTGTACGATGTAAATTCATATAGAAAACTCACAAAGTATAAAATGGGTGAGAACTAGTTCATTCTAAATAAACTCATCATTTTTTTAACTGTTCGTATTATATGATGATTTTTTATATAGAGGACACATAGAGTACAAAATGGTTGTGTATTTGTTTATCCCAAACAAACTCATCAATTTTTTTTTGAACTATTTATATTGTACAATGTTTGGTTTGTATAGATGACTCACAGAGTATGAAATAGGGTCATCCACATTCATACCAAATAAAGTATGATTTATTTTAACTATTTGTTATGTACAATGTCAATTCATACAGATCTCTAAATGAGTACAAAATGATATTTATACATGATCATACTAGACGAATTAGTTTAGTTTTGAATTATTCATATAATATAATGTCAGTTCATATAGACGAGTGACAGAGTACAAAATCAAGTTCGTATAGGTTCTTACATAGATTTTTAACTATTCGTATAAATGATTCATGATCATACTGTATGTTATGTGTAAGTTCCAATTTTAATTTTTGGTTTTCAGGATAGTTTTTCTTATCCTTTCATATATAAGGGGTCCTAAAAATTTATACTATTTATCTTATTTTGAATTTCTCTTAAGAGTGAATAAGGAGAGTGTTTTTAGGTGTGAAGAGTGAGAGATCATATGAAGAAATTATAAGGGGATTCACAAGGTTATCCAAAGGTAAGGTTCCATTATTTATTCTTCAATATTCTTCCCTACTTCCTTGAAAACTCTTGAGAGAAGATTTTTAAAAAAGATCATGGTACTCTACCATCACCTAGGAGGGGATAAAGGATATTGGTACTCTACTATCACAAGGAGGGCGAGGAAATCCATTGGTACTCTACCATCACAACGAGGGTGAGAAGGGATGTTGGAACTCTGCCATCACTAGAAGGGTGAGAAAGGAAATTGGTACTCTTGCGCAATAGGTTAGTGGAAGAGAGGTTTTTTAATAGCTTCTCCACCTTATTATTGGGGAAAAAAGATAATCACTTTGATTGATTGCAACACTTGAAGAAAGAGATTTCAAGGAGTGGATGTAGGTCTAGTTGTACCAAACTACTATAAAATTTGGTGTTCTTTTGATCATTAACTTTTTATTGCATTTTTATTTTCTGTACTTTATATTATTGTGGTTGAAAAATACTTTGTGAAATTCTATATCTACGAATAATCGCATACTTCATATTAATTGAGTAAATTTTATTAAATTAGTTTTAAAAAACCCAAGAGATTCTTAAATTACTAATTCACCCTCCTCTTGGTTAGCTTTGGGATAATTCTATTATGTCTAACAACTTGCTTGAACTTTCAAGTGGTATCAGAGCCTATTTCAAAAATTAAGGTTAAGATAACCTTTTGAAAAATAATCATGGCTACTTTTGGAAACTAAAGTACTCCTGAATAATATTTGATCACTTGACCACCGCTATTTGATAACATTCTTTTCAACTTTTTAAAAACTCATATGTCAACATTTTTGCAATCTCTTGATTATCACATGTGGATTTTAGTATAGGAGGGGTACACTAGACCCATTAGATTTGTTAATGGCATTAGGATTGAAAAACCATTTATTGATTGGAGATTAGAGGAAAAATACTTAGTTTAATTATAAACAAAATATTTAAATAGTTTTTTTTGTGCCCTAAAATTTAAGGACTATGTGTGTTTCTACCTATAAAACTGGAAAAAAATAGGGATAGACATTATATAATGTATGAAGGTACTAATGAGGTGAAACAATCAAGATTAAACATTATGTTATAGAACTACAAACATTTTTTCATGAAACTGAATGAATCAATCACTTATATGTATACATATTTTACACAGTTACCTTATTTCACGCTTTTGATAGAAAACTAACAAATTTAAAAAAAGTTCATAAAATCCAATATTATTTACCAACTACTTATGATGCAAAGATAAATTCTATAATTGAGTTGAAAGACCTAATTTTTTTTGTTCATAATCTTCTTGGATCACTGATTGCTTAGAAGCAAGGAGTGACTCAAAGATAGATTGATGTAGGTGACAAGCAGAAGTAGAAGAATATCTTGCTAAAAGTTGATGATTTATAATATGATCAATCACTGCCTGAGGATGAACAATATATTACACTCATGATGAGGTGATTTAAAAGTTTCCCAAGAAGAAAGCAATAGTGATGTCAATAAAGGAACAAGGGTAAGAATGCAAAATTTTCTAATGACATCATTTGTTATAAATGCTGGAAGACTTAACATATTAAAACTGATTGCACAAATCTCAAAGCTATTCCTGGCAAGGAGAAAGTTGAGGAGTAAACAAATGTTTGGAAAGGAAAGAAAAGACTATAGAGAACATTCTAGGCTGACTCAACTTTAGATTCCACAGTAATAGAAGTATAAGAGGAAGTCACAAACTTGTGCTTAATGGAAGACAAACTCGATCATTCAGATTAAGATGAGGTATGTGATTTATCATATGATGGATTATTTAAAATTTTTGTTAAAATATATATTGTATATAGAAAACTCAAAAAATTGCATGGTAAAAAAAATATAGAATATTTAAGTTTATAAAAAAAGTACAAAATCCTTAGGAAATATAACACATCCATAGATAACAACCACTTTGCATTGTTAGATGAATTTGATTATTTGAATAAAAAATATGATTTATTGAAAACATGATATACGGATCTTGAGAATGAATATAATGTGTTTATAGATGAAGAAAATAAAAAAGAATGTGAGTTAATAGTTGGCAATGCTATTTTAGAAAGTGAAAACTCACATCTTAAGGAATAATTAGAAGCTTTTAAGCTTACACTTGAATAATTATCCAATCCTGATCAGAATCATACAATTTCAAAACCTAGGAAAAGACATTATAACTCACATATATTGGTAAATTGTTTTCCTGGTGTTAAATATTTTTCATGCGGAATGATAGGATATATTTCTCACAAGTGTATAATTGATAGTAGAACACATAAAATGTGGAGACCTAAAATGCATAAATCATAGCATATCAAACATGCATCCAAATTAACATTGCCAAGAGGTGAACCAAAATTAATTTGGGTTCCCAACTATAATGTTTGGTAGTTTTGTAGAAACACTCTCATATAAGTCCTCATGAGAGAATTTGGTACTTGGATAGTAGATGTTTGAAGTATATTACTAAAGATAAAACTCAATTCATATCGTTCGAAGTCAGGAATGGAGACAAAGTGACATTGGGAAATAATACCACTAGGAAAGTGATAAGTATATATATGATTAGCGATAGGAATAATTTCTTTATTGAGAATGTATTATTGGTGGAAAGCTTACAACATAACTTATTAAGTATTAGCCAGCTTTGTGATAAGAATTTTAGTATTAAATTTTTACCTACATACTACATTATAAACCAAAATTGAATTGATGTGTTTCATGAAAATAGGGTAAATAATATATACATAATTGATTTAAACTTTATTAAATCTCTAATGCTTTTTGTCTTTCCACAATCACTGATGAATCATGGTTATGTCATACAAGAATCTAATCATGCAAGCACAAAAAATCTTTGGAAGATTACTTAGAAAAAATTTGTTAGAGGGATACCCAAACTAGACTTCACTAAGGATCACCTATGTGATGATTGTCAATTAGGGAAATAGGCAAAGTCCTCCTTTCATTCAATGAAAGATTTTATTACTAGAAAATGATTAGAAGTCATGCACATGGATCTTTTTAGACCGATTAGTACTATAAGTCTACGAGGTAATGTTTATGGGCATGTAATCATTGATGATTAATTAAGATTCACTTGGGTCAAATTCCTATATCATAAGAGTGAATCATTTAATGAATTAAAAAAAATTCTAGGATTTAGAGGAAGCTAAGGTTTACAATTCTATCAATTTAAAGTGATCATAGATGAGAGTTCGAAAATTAAAAATTTGAATATCTTTGTAAAGAGCAAGAAATTGATCAGAACTTTTCAGTGCCTAGGACCTCTCATCAGAATGAGATTGTTGAAAAAAAGAACAAAACTTTGATTGAATCTATTAGAGCAATGTTAGTTGAATATTCACTTTTAAAATATTTTTGAGCTAAAGCTGTTAGTATAGCTTGTTTTATTTTTATATTGGATGAATATTAGATCCATGTTGAACAAGATACCAGATGAAATTTCAAAAGGGAGAACACCTAATCTCTCACATTTACATGTCTTTGGATGTAAGGTGTTCATTCATAATAATGTTGAAACTTCTTTAGGAAAATTTGATCCTAAACAAGATGAAGAAATTATTCTTGGATATTCTAGTATTAGTGAATCCTATAGAGTTTTTAACAATAGGACTTTGGTAGTTGAGTAGACCACACATACAGTTCTAGATGAATATTGTTTTTCTGAAGAGCCAAGGTTGGAGGAAGAACATATTTAAGAGATCTCTCATGGAATTGGATAAATAAATCTATAAAAGAATAATGGACTAGAAAATGAATTGCCTATAGAATGGAAATTTTCTAAAAGTTATCATAAATAATTGATTTTAGGTGAACCAAGTAAAAGTGTTAGAACTAGGCATGGAATTAACAAAGAAGTTAACCACTCTACTTTTAATTCAATGATTGAACCCACTAATATAAATTAAGCACTTTTTGATAAATTTTAGATTTTGGCCATGCAGGAAGAATTAAATTAATTTATTAAAAATGATGTTTGAGAATTGATCGAAAGGCCTAAAAATCAAAGTGTGGTTGGAACTAAGTGGGTGTTAAAAAATAAGATGAATTATTCAGGTGCAGTGGTTAGAAATAAGGAAAAATAGGTGGCCAAGGGGTATAATCAAATAGAAGGAATTGATTTTGAAGAAACATTGACCCCTGTAGCCAAACGTAAAGTGATAAGAGTGTTACTAGCCTTTAAGTATTTTAAATGTTTTAAATTACTTCAAATGGATGTTAAGAGTACCTTTCTAAATGGGGTGATACAAGAGGATATTTATGTTTATTATTCACCAGGTTTTGAAAAGTCAAAATACCTTAATCATGTGTTTAAATAAAAAAATGGTATTATATGAACTACAATAGGCACCTAGAGCTTGGTATGAGAGGCTAAGCACATTCCTACTTGAAAGATGATTTAATAAAGAAAGTGTGGACAATATCCTCTTCTTAAAAAATATAGGAGATGACATACTCATTATTCAAATATATATTGATGATATGTTATTTGGATCCACCAATAAAAATCATGTGATGATTTTTCAAAAATAATGTGTAGTGAATTTTAAATGAGTTTGAAGGGAGATTTAAATTATTTTCTTTGTTTGAGCATAAAGCAAAAAGAGAATGGAACATTTCTTAACCAGACAAAGTATAATAAGGACATCCTCTTAAAATATAAAATGGATAAAACTAAACTAATAAGTAAACCAATGAGTTCCTTAGTGTAGTTAGCTAAGGACTCTAAGGGAAAATGTAATGATGAAAAGAAATTTAGAGGAATAATTAGAGCATTACTTTACTTAACTGCTAGCAAGCCCGATATCATGATAAGTATTTATTTGTGTGGTAGATTCCAAGCTGATCAAAAGGAATCTCATTTCATTATCGTTAAAATAATTATAAGATATATTTTGTAAACCCAAACCTTAGGGATATGGTATCCAAGGCATAATTTTTATTTTAAATTTATTATATATTCTAATTCAGATTTATAGGATGTAGGGTTGATCAAAAAAGTACTTCTAAAACTTATTATTTCATTGGAAACTATTTAGTTTTCTGGTCTAGCAGAAAATATAATTCAATTACCCTTTCTACTATTGAAGTTGAATATATTATCTTAGGTAGTTGTGTGGCACATATTCTTTGGTTAAAATAATAACTTATTAATTTAGGATTTTCTATTGGCACTATTTCAATTATTTGTTATGTTACAAGCATTATATACATTTCAAAGACTCCTAATTAACATTCTAGAACCAAAGATATAGATATAAGGCATCACTTCATTATATACCATATCACTAAAGGAGAAATTAAGCTACATTATGTAGTTACTAAGAATCAACTGGTAGATATTTTCACAAAACAATTGGCTTTTGAAATGTTTAGCACCTTAAGAACAAGATTAGGTGTGATTGATATTCATGCTTATAAAATTATAATTCTACAAATTGGATTTGTAATGCATTTCATGTATGTTGATGTGTTTAGTTTGTTTCTTTATTTGTTGTTTATTAATGGTCGATTTTTTCCTCTCTTTTTTTGTTTGTTTTTTTGTTAGTATTATTTTTGTTTTCATTGTTGTATGTCATGGATCCTATGAGATTTGTTTTTTTGGAAAAGATTTTTGTTTATCATGTCTTGAGTTACTTTTTCATTCATATTGTATGAATCACTTTTGTATTATAGTAATTATATATATTGTACATGATATTTTTCCTAAGTCATGCAGACAAAAATGAGATATTATTTAAGCATATTTTTCTATACGATGACATATTTATACTATACGATCTATTAATTTTTGTCTATACGAATGGAATGAGTTTTCTAATGGTAGTTATTTTCAAATATCGTATGTACAAAATCACATGTTCTTTATATGATCCAATTATTAGTTTAGATGTGGATGAACCTAACTGCCAGGTATGATCATTATTATTCTGATCGTCCCGGATGAACACATGTTCATCCGCACCAATATGTCGGTCAAAAAGTCGTATGTTATGACTCCTCAGGAATGGAAATTTACAAAATGTCATTTCATTTTTGTTAGTTTACATTCGTTTGTACGAAAGAACTTTGTCCTATATAAACACTAAATCATATGTATGAACCTTATTTTGTACTATTTCATCTTGTCATTTTCTTTAAATTGGAAGGCATTTGTTGAGTTTTCTTCACCAATCACTTTCAATCTAAAATTATCTTGTGTCAAAATCACTCAAAATGGCAAGATGTAGAAAGCGGTCTCTTCTTTCCAGAGGAGATTCCTCTCATTTTGAAGAACTAGATGATAACTTTCTATGCAAAGAGAATAAAGAAGCCTACCTGCTCTTCTTTGAGAAGAAAAAGACTTCTTCTCATCTCCTCATCCAAAGAGACATTAATTTTTCAATAATGCCTCTTTTTTACTTTACCAAATTCTCATTCATTCTCACTTTAATCAATGCTTTCCATCAAGACACTTTTCACAATTTCATGGAAAACCTTAGAATGAAAAAAAATCATACCAATATTTTATCTTATATTTTTAAAAAGAGAGTATAGATCACCAAGGAAGATTTAGGCACCTACCTATACCATAAAACTCAGTGGGTAAGGGCACACACAATAACTTCTAGGCCTAATTTTGACTAGTCTACTATCAATCAAACCCTTAGAGGTGTTGCTTCAATCAATCACCTTTCTCATGTGTACACCTTGAATCAAAATTCTAGGATCATCTCGCATGTATTAAGAAATTCCATCATTCCTATAGTTGGTGATTATATCAACCTAACTATTTTTCTTTCCATAGTTACATATCTCATTATGACAAACTCTCTAATAGATGAGGCCTAATTAATTCCAGACTACATCTATAAACTTACTAACATTGGATATCCTAATAATAGAAGAAAAAAAAATGTGGCTTTACGACATATGGTCGCCTATATTATAGAAAAGAATTATAATTTAATTCATCCCAAACCAGCTACTGAGATTCTAAACTATTTCATATATGCTTTCTTCTATTTTCTTTTTGACTGGGACCAAGGAGATGAGGGAGAAGAATCTGATGAAGGAGGGCCTGCTCCTGCTCTTGCACCTGATCATCATTTCTATCAAGAAATGGTCTAAAGATTTGATAGACTGGAATCTCATTTTGATCAATAATTTAATCAAATTGAGATCACTTAAAATAGTAAGATATAATATATAAAGAATATATGGGGTGGATTTGAAGACATGTTGAATTGGTCATCACTCAAATAGCTTCCATCAATAGCTACTTTAAGTTGTTCAGACCTCCTCCACCACCTACATATTAGGGTCCTTCTAGGTATTAGTTGTTATTTTCTATTGCAGTTGATGTTAGTGTTGTTTCTTTCTTTACTCATATGATGGTTTAATAATGTTATTTTTTTTTCTGGTATCCTGTATTGGTTGTATTTAATTCATGGGTTTAATGAAATATTTTTTAATCTTCTTGAATTATTTTAAGTTTATATAGACTAATCAATTAAAGTGATCTATGAAATAAAATTTTAAAATACTTTTCTCTATAAATTAATTTTCATGCAAAATTTAATTTCACAAATTTTAAATTAAATTATGGTTAGATGTAGAATAGAAGATCATCTTCATGTTCATATATATAAATATTATTTAGCTATAATTTTTGAAAAAAGAGATGTCTTATTTTTATTTTTTTCTTTTTTAATATCTTTATTTTTATTAATTATTTGATTTGTCTTAAGATCTATTGATAATAGAAAGATAAAAAATGTAAAAGATTGCGCAAAGTATGCTAGGCTTGAAAAGATGCATAAAATGTGCCACATGTTTAAAAAGATGGGCATTATTCATCAAAAATGAAAAGAGGCATAAATTTAGGCCAAATTGAAAAGGTGCACAAAGTGTGCCAAAATTGAAAAGATGTGTAATGTCGCCAATTAAAATTTTTATATAGTTCTTTCATTTATCTTTCTATTTCTTACATAAATACATTTAATCAATAAGAATCTCCACTATTGAATTAGAAACAATTTAATATTTATTTTATCATTTTTGTAAAAATTATTTTTATTTGATATGTATAAAATGAACTGTAAACCAGGTTGACCTTTCTTATCTTAATTGTTCTTTAATTTAAAAAAAAAATTAAGACTTTCCTTTTTTGCATAAGGACATTAATGATATCTTTTCAAATAGTTTAAAATCATATTTTTAACTTACCTTTTTAAGAGGTACTTTCCTTTTGGTTGTTGTCAAAAAGGGGAGTCATTATTTATTATTTGTTTGTTTGATTTAATCAAGAGTGCTTGTTGTTTTGTTTGATGTGTATGTTATGTTTTTAAATCTTGTTGTTGTGATTGGTGGTATATGTTTTGTTTTTAAATTAGTTTATGTTTTATTTTTTATTTTTTTTTTTGTTTTGCTTTTCAATTTATTTTTGTTTTAATTTTGATTGAAATCCTTTGTTTTTTAATTAAGCATTCATTGAGGGGAACTTAGGAGATAAAGGTCTTTAATGTTAATTCAAAGAATAATTATTTTATCATCATAAAAAAAGTGGAGATTGTTGCAACTTAGACTTCAAGATTGAGTTTGATATAATGTGATTTTTTCATGATAATAAATATTATTTTTATAATTACTGTTTCTTTTAATATACATTGGATATATTTTCTTTTGTTGTTTGTGTGTGCTAATATTTCAGGGAATTCATACTCCACACCGCTGAAAACTTCAAGACAGAGTAGATTATGGTTTCATATAATGAATTTTATAAGATTTTTTATTTTTCTTGAGTATGAGAGAGTGTGATTGTAACTAGGTAATTATGTACACACACTGAGGGAGTTAATCAAATCTTAAAATTTTAAATCTAATCATATTGAATGATTTTAAATCATACTAGATAATTTGTCATGGTGTTTTCTCCAAAATGAAGTTAATCAAATCATGTCCAAATTTTTTTGTACTATTCGTACTATATTATGTCTGTTCATATAAACCACTCACATAGTACAAAATGGGTGTGTACCAGTTCATTCTAAATTTACTCATCATTTTTTGAACTATTTAAATTATACAATGTTTTTTCTTACAAATGACTCACATAATATGAAATGGGTGTGTATTAGTTAATACCAAACAATCTCATTATTTTTTTAGCTGTTTGTATTATATGAAGTTTTGTTTATACAGACGTCTGATAGAGTATAAAATGAGGTCATCTACATTCATACCAAATGAAGCATGATTTATTTTAACTATTTGTATGGTATGATGTCAGTTCGTACAGAAGACTGATAGACTACGAAATGAGGTTCATATAGGACCTTATCAGCCAAATTAGTTTTGTTTTGAACTATTCATATAATATGATGTCAGTTCATACAGATGACTGACAAAGTATGAAATCAAGTTCATATAGGTTTGTACATAGATTTTTTATCTATTCATATAGATTACCCATAATCATATTGTATAATCTTAGTAAGTTCAAATTGTAATATTTAATTTTCTGGATGATTTTTCTTATCTTTTTATATATAAGGGTCCAAAAAACTGTCACTCTTCATCTTACTATGAATTTCTCTTAAGAGTGGATAAGGAGAGTATTTGGGAGAGTGTTTTTAGGGGTGAAGAGTGAGAGATCTTATAAGAAGAAATTATAAGGGGATTCACAAGGTTGAACATAGGTAAGGATCTCTTGTTTGTTCTTCAAAATTCTATCCTACTTCCTTGAAGGCTCTTAAGAGAAGATTTTTAATGAAAATCATGGTAATCTATAATCACTAGGAGGGTGAGAAAGGATGTTGGTGCTCTTTCATCACTAGAAGGGTGAGAAAGGATGTTGGTACTCTATCGTCACTAAGAGGGTGAGAAAGGATGTTGGTACTCTGCTATCACCTAGTGAGTGAGAAATGATGTTGGAACTAAGCCATCACCAGGTGGGTGAGAAAGGATGTCGGTACTTTATTGCATTGAGTTAGGGGAAGAGATATTTTGTAAGGGCTTATCCACCTTGTTATGGGTGCAAAAGGAGAGTTACTTTGATTTAGTGCAGTGCCTGATAGAGTCGTCAAGGAGTAAACGTAGGTCTAGTTGAATCGAACCACTATAAAGTTTGGTGTTCTTCTATTAATTTAATTTTTATTATATTTTTATCACGTACTCTATATTACTGTTGTTGAAAAGTATTTTGTGAAAATCTATTTCTACAAACAATCGTATATTTCCTATTAATTGAGTAAAGTAACTTAAAATAATTTTCTAAAATCCAAGAAATTTTTAAATTACCAATTCACGCCCTCTTAGTTAACTTTGGGAAAGTTCTAATAGGTCAAAAAAACCTACTCAAATTTTTAGATGTTTCACTCAACACTAGATCCAAATTCTTAAAGTGAAAATTAAAAAACTAAATAAATTTCACTCTTATCTCAATATTGTATATTATAGTTATATTGCTATATAACTTGATATGTATGAAATTATATAATATTTGAATTATTTAGTTTGATTTATTAACTTTTCCAGTTAAAATAATTTATTCATAGTCTAATTCAAAATTTCTTTTAAATCATAGGAAAAATGATGGGCAAATTAATCTTCTCCGTATCTGATAACATGAATTTATCTTACAATCCTTTTGCTCTTGGTAGCATTATCATATTTGGAAGGGGATTTGAGGATTTGTTGTTATCTATTAATATACTTGAGTTGACTAATAATCCACCTACATATGTTGTAAATTAGAAACCTATTCTAGAATTCACTTTGGGATGCAGGTCCCAAATTGCCTTTGTAGCCCTGAAGCCTCAGGGGTTGATAGAATTTGACAACCTACTGAACACCAAAAACTCAAGTCACCTGTTATGGGGGATAATTCTTCTCATTCCCCTAATTAGTTTGAAATATGTTCCTCTTCTAATCTATTAAAGATCATGACTAAAAATCATAGAAGAAATAAAAATCGTCTTGTAAAGAGAAGGATAGAAAAGTTGAGAAAGTTTGAAGAAAATAAGTCTACCCTCCTACCTCTCCACCCCTTAATGGTAGTAGGTTCCATCTTCTCTGATGGAGAAGATGAAGTGAATATGATCGCTCATTCAGCTCCTATTACTATTAGAAAGTCTTCCACTAAGCGAGCCAAAAATAAGGAAACACACATTCAAAATATGGTGAGGGCAATAGTATAAGAATCTGAAGATAACCACTTACAAACTAAAGAAGTGTTTTAAGAAATAAGAAAAGAATGATTAATGAGAAGATTGAAGAAGAAAACTCAAGATAGAAGAGTAATGGAACCAAGGTACTGAGTCAGTAGTGGGCCACAAATAAGAGAAGTGTATTCAAACTAGCTACTATCTCTACACTAACTAATGGAAACCGTAGGGAACCAAGGAGATACCATAGAAAGATATACATTATTGTTTTGAGTGATGCATCAATGAAGTTTAAAGATACTCAACGTGTTCCATAGAAATCCAGTTATCAATTGTCTCCTTCCTCTACGCCACCATAGGGGCTTGAAATACTTTAGTGTTATTCTTATGCCCACTCTTCTCCCCAAGTAAATATGCACCACTCTACAGGTCCTTATACATCTTCTTATCCTGATGTAGAGTGGTTGGAATCATCAAACTAAACCCCTTCAACATCTGATGAGAAGATGATTTTGAGACCAAAAGAAAAAGATGCTTCACCTAAGATGCCCAGATAAGGTGAACCTAAAAAGGAAGAGTGGGTTGAGAGAAACACTCTAGATCCTATGGATTATGAAAGATAAGCTCTCATTAATCCCTAATATATTTCTAGAAAGTCTATAGAGGAGATACTAGGTGAACTAAAATACATCATTAAGAATTTAGATGATGAAGAGGCTATAAAATTTGTTCTTAAATAAGATGATATATTGGATGATGCAATGGCTGATGTTCATATGGTAGCAATAAGAAGATCATCCCATAGTGAGAAAATTGAGGATGCTATAATATAATATGTTGTAGTTGAGGAAGGAATAATGTTGGACATAATTCAACCTCTATTACAATAATTAAAACAAAAGGATGAGAATGTCACAAATATGCAAAAGAAGATAGAAGAAATGATGGTAACTATAGAATCTTTCCAATGCTAAGGTCCTTTAGCACCACGAGCACATGTTGAGTCTTGTTAACCCTTATCTATTCTGGTGAACATAAGGAGATCTTTAAAAATTTATACTAATCGTACGGGACGAACATAATTAATACGTGATGATCAAGTTAGTTATCTCCTTAAAAGAGCAATGGAACGAATAGGAGTTGCAAAATTTTTTTCTAAGTCCTGATCGTCATGGATGAATGTTTAATCGTCCCAGGACAAAATGTTCTCTTGAAAATTTTTGTTCATACGAAATTCATATTCAAGCCAGGACAAAATGCCCTTTGGATAATTTTCGTCCAGATGAACACAAATTCATCCCAGGACGAAATGTCCTATAGAAAATTTTTGTTCAGACGAAATTCATAGTCATGCTAGGACGAAATGCTCTCTGGAAAAATTTTTGTCCAAACGAACTCAAATTCTAGGATGAATTGCTCCCTGTAAAAATTTTGTCCGGACTAACTCATATTCGTAACAGGATGAAGTGAACCGACTCTTCAAATTTTGGCGACGTCTTGTAGTTTTTGGGAACCGAGCTATGGTATAACTATTCGTACCGGACGAATCTTGTTCGTACGGTATGATGCTTTGGTATGATTTCAGTTCATACCAATATACATTTGGTTTGTTTCTACACATTTAAGTAAAATCATCCAGGATGATGCACGATCATACGGGACAATCAACTTTGTGTTGACTTAAAAATGTGCAGTTTTTGGATGGTATTTCTTGTCTTTTATATAAATAGTCCAATTTAGACTGTCACTTAATCTTTTGGCCTACTAATCTTCATAACTATTGAAAGAAGAGTCAAGGAGAGAGTGTGAGAGATTGTTTGAAGGAGGATTCTTACTATTAGAGCATGAAGGCTTCACTTGGTGTTCAAAGGTAAGAATCTTTATTTTTGATTTGTGTTTACTTCACTCTTTTCTCTCTTTCTTCTAGTTTTCTTGTGAAGAAGATCTGTCAAGGAGATCCGGTTCTCTACCGAATCTTGGAGAGTGTGAACAACCGAAGGGTTCTCTACCCACACTAGAAGAGTATGAATAGCCGAAGGGTTCTCTGCCCACACTAGGAGAGTGTGAAAAGATGAAGGGTTCTCTTCCTACATCGGGAGAGTGTGAAAGGACGGACGGTACTTTGCCAACACTAGGAAGAGTGTAAAAGGACGATAGTTCTCTACCGCACTAGGTAGTGGTGGAAGAGAGTTTTGTAAAGACTTCTCCACCTTGCTGTGGGTGCAAAAAAGAGAGTCACTAGTGGTATTAGTGCAATACTCGGAGGGTGCCTCCGGGCAGTGGATGTAGGTTAAATTTGACCAAACCACTATAAATCTCGTGTCTTTTATTTTTCCGCTGCTTTTTATTTTTCTGTTTTACAGTTCCAAAATTGTGGTTGAAAAACTTTTTCTATAAAATTCACTAAATTTAAATTCTCAGTTTTAAATTTTAAAAGATGGTAAAACTTTTAAATACCAATTCACCCCCCCCCCCCCCCCCCCCCCCCCCCCCCCCACTCTTGGTTAGCCGTTGGGACATAAGCTTAAGTTTAACAATCTAATTCATATTGAACAAGTTTCATCAAGTGGTATCAGAGCTTAGTTTCAAAATCATAAGTTTAGACTACTTTTTGATTAACATAGATGGCTACATTTGGAAACCAAAATACACCTGAGAATTACTCTAAAAAAAGACCTCCATTGTTTGACAATATTCCTTTTGATTTTTGGAAAACACGCATGTCTACATTTTTACATTCACTTGATTATAGTATGTGGATCTTAGTTCAGAAAGGGTATACTAAACTGGATAGCAGAAGAGCGTAATTTAGCATAACTAAATGCCAAATTCTTGAACAGTTTCTTTTGTTCACTTAAATCAGAAAGATTACATGCAGGTTTCTACTTGCAAGAGTGGAAAATATGGGATAGACTTTGTATAACATATGAGGGGACTAATGAGGTTAAGCAATCTAGACTTAATATCTTGTTGCATGATTATGATATGTTTTGCATGAAACGTAATGAATCCATTTCTGATATGTACATAAGATTCACACAAATAGTCACCTCTTTATATGCATTAGGTAGGGAACTAACGAATGCTGAAATGGTTAAAAAGATTCTTCGTTGTTTGCCTACTATTTATGATACTAAAATTATTGTAATTACAGATTCTAAAGAACTAAATATTTACTTTATTGACAATCTTCTTGGTTCGCTAATTGCTTACGAGCAAGGAGTTAGCCAAAGAAAGATTGATGCAGGTGAACCACGAAGGGAGAAGAACATAGCACTAAAAGTGGAAGAGTCCAAGAGTGAACGCTCACATCTTGAGGATGAAGACGACATCATATTGATGAATAGACAATTCAGAAGCTTTTTGAAGAGGAAGAAAAAAAGACGCCATCAATGTAATAGAGGTAAATTTAATAGAAATGCCAAGGTTTCAAATGATGTTATTTGCTATGAGTGCAAGAAACCTGGACACATAAAGACAGATTGCCCAAAACTCAAAGCCACTCCTAGCAAGGAGAAGGTAGAGGAGAAACCTTTTGTAAAGAAGGGAAAGAAGAAATTCCAAAGAGCTTTTTGGGCAGACTCAGCTTCAAACTCGTTAGAGATAGAAATGGAAAAGGAAGTCACTAACCTATTCTTAATAGTCGATAGTCTTGATCAGTTAGATTAATAAGAGGTCTTAGATTTAATAATTTTGTATGGTCGCTCTCACACAAGACCTCGTGAGAGCATATTGTACCTGGACAACAGATACTCAAAGCATATGACTGGAGATACTGCACAATTCATATCGCTGGAAGACAGGAGTGGAGGCAAGGTTACGCTTGAAGATAACACCACAAGGAAGGTGGTTGGGACAGGTATGATTGGAAATCTAAAGAAAATTTCATTAAAAATTCATTATTTGTAGAAGGCTTAAAGCATAACCTATTAAGTATAAGCCAGCTATGTGATAAAGGATATTGTGTGAAATTTTTTCCTACTAGCTGCATATTAAGCCTAAATGGTAAAGATGTTTTGAATGATAAAAGGGTTAATAATATTTATATGCTAGACTTGAATTGCATTCAAACTCTTACTGCTTTTTATTTGCAAACTGTATATGATGAGTCATGGCTTTGACATAGGAGACTGTCATTCTAGCATTAAAAACCTTAGGAGGATTACCCAAAAGAACTTAGTGAGAGTTATACCAAAACTAGACTTTACTAAGGACCACCTTTATGATGCATGTCAATTAGGAAAACAAGTGAAATCCTCTTTTCAGTCCAATAAGGATCTTAGAACTAGTAAACCATTAGAGATTTTATATATGGATCTTTTTGGACCAGTTAGAACTGTAAGTCTAGGAGGAAAGGTATACGACTTTGTGATTGTGGATGATTACTCCAGATTCACATGGGTTAGATTTTTATTTCAAAAGAGTGAATCATTTGAGGAAATTTGAAATTTTTTGACTTGGATTCAAAGAAACTTGGGTATGAAATCGTGACTATATAAAGTGATCATGGAGGAGAATTTGAAAATAAAAGATTTGAGGATTTTTGTAAGGAAAAAGGAATTGATCATAATTTTTCTTCACCTAGAACCCCACAGCAGAATGGGGTCATCGAAAGAAAAAATAGAATATTAATAGAAGCCGCCCAAGCAATATTGGCAGAATACTCACTTTCTAAATATTTTTGGGCTGAGGCGGTTAGCACTGTATGCTATGTTCTAAATATGGTGAATGTCAGATCTTGTTTAAATAAAACACCCTATGAATTGCTAAAAGGCAGAACACCTAATTGGTCTCATTTGTAGGTTTTTGGTTGCAAGGTGGTTATACATAACAACGGAAAATCTACTTTAAGAAAATTTGATCTAAAATTAGATTAAGGAATTTTTGTTGGATACTCAAGTGTTGGAAAATCTTATAGAGTATTCAATAAAAGAACTTTGTTAATTGACAAGACCACATATGTTGTATTTGATGAATCTGGAAATTTGGAAGAGCCAAATGTTGTAGAAGATGAGATTGAGGATAACTCCCAAAAGATTAATAAAATAAATTTTGAAGAAAATTTGGAGATAGAAAATCCTTTGCCTAGATATTTGAGATTTTCTTAAAACTGCCCAAAGGAGTTGATAATTGGTGAACCTAGTGAGGGTGTAAGGACAAGGTTTGGATTAAATAAAAAAGTCAATCATTCAGTCTTCATTTCAATAATAGAACACACTAATATTGATCAAGCACTTTCGAATAAATTTTGGATTTTGGCCATGCAAGAAGAGTTAAATCAATTTGTAATAAATAAAGTTTGGAAATTAACTACAAGTCCAACAGATCAAAGTGTAGTTGGAACTAAGTGGGTATTCAAAAATAAAATGAATGACTCAGGAGTAGTCATTAGAAATAAGTCTAGAATAGTTGCTGAGGGGTATAATTAGATTGAAGGAATTGATTTCAACGAGACTTTTATCCCTGTAGCTAGACTTGAAGCAATTAGGGTTTTGCTAGCCTTTGCCTGTTTTAGAGGATTTAAATTGTACCAAATGGATGTAAAAAGTGACTTTTTAAATGATGTAATTCTAGAAAATATTTTTGTAGAACAACCATTAGATTTTGAAAATTCTAAATACCCAAATCATATTTTCAAATTGAAAAAGGCATTATATGGATTGAAATAGGAACCTAGGGCTTGGTATGAGAGGTTGAGCACCTTCTTACTTGAAAGATAATTTGAAAAATGAAGTGTGGGTACAACTCTGTTTTTGAATAAAGTTGGAAAAGATATACTCATTGTACAAATTTATATGGATGTCATCATCTTTAGATCTTCAAATAAAAATCTGTGTGATGATTTTTCTAAAACAATGAGTAGTGAATTTGAGATGAGTCTAATAGGAGATTTAAGTTACTTTCTAGGATTTAGCATTAAGCAAATTGAGGAAGGTACATTTCTTAGTAAGTCAAAGTATGTTAAGAACATCCTCAAAAAGTATGAAATTAATAATGCTAATCCTGTTAGTACACCTATGAGTTCCCCAGTTCAATTGGATAAGGACCCTAAGGGAAAATTTGTTTATCAAAAGAAATTTAGAGGAATTATTGGATCTTTACTTTACTTGACTGCAAGCCGACCCGATATCATGTTTAGTGTTTGTTTGTGTGTTAGATTTCAATCAAATCCAAAAGAATCACATTTGATAACAATAAAAAGGATTCTAAGATATCTGTTAGGAACTCAGAACTTAGGAATTTGGTATCCTAAGTTTAGTTCTTCTTTTGAAATAATTGGTTACTCAGATTCTGACTTTGTAGGTTGTAGGATGGATAGAAAGAGCACTTCTAGAACATGTCAATTTATCAGAAATTCTTTAGTCTCTTGGTCCAGTAGAAAACAAAATTTAGTAGCCCTATCTACGATAGAAGCTGAATACATTGCATTACGAAGTTGTGTGGCACAAATACTTTTGTTGAAATAATAGTTGATTGATTTAGGATTAACTATAAATACTATTCCAATTTATTATGATAACACTAGTGCTATTTGTATTTTTAAAAATCATATTCAACATTCAAGAACCAAACATATTGACATAAGACATCATTTCATAAGGGATCAAGTATCCAAAGGAGAAATTAAACACATTCATGTTTCTACTGAAAATCAACTTGCAGACATTTTTACAAAACCTTTAGCCTTTGATACTTTTAGTGCATTAAGAACAAGGCTTTGTGTGATTGATTTGAATGCTTAACTAAAAATATTTTATGCAACATTGATATGTGTTTTCTAGTTAATATTTTTGTGTGTTTTTTAAGAGTTTTTGATACTTTGTTTATGATTTTATGTATTTGAGTTTGTTTGTTTTTGTGATTTTATGCATTTTTTATTGTGTTTGTGTTTTAGTTTTGATTGAGTGCATGATTTGAAAATTTTGAGTGACAATCATCCGGGATGAAATCTTTTCATACGGAACGAATTGTGTCATGTTTCAAACTATTGTATTTTAAACAGTTTGCATGCTATTATTTTAATTTTTAATGTTCATTTCTTCTGTACGATTGTCACGATCGTCCAGGATGAAATTGTTCAAACGACGGGACGATTGAATGGCAGTTAATCTAATAAGGTAGCTTTAATGCTATATTTCATACGTACGAAACTTTGGTTCGTCCGGACGAACACATGTCGGTTCGATGGAGGGGACAGTTTCAACTGCCATTAAAACGATCATAAATTGTGATCGTCCATGGACAAACACGTGTTTGTCTGTACGATCAATTTGGTCAAAAGTCTGTACGAAAGGACGCTTCATAAGTTATGTGATTATAAAAAGCCATTTTATTTTGGACGCATTCATTTGTCCATATAAAATTATTTCGTACGGGATGAATCAATTTCGTACAGGATGAACGTAGAATTTTGTCTATACGAACTGTCATTTTTTTAATAAATAAACGGGCATTTGAACTCAATTGTCACACTCTCACTTCACTTTCAAATCTTTTAATTTCTTAGATCCTTTCAATGGCAAGTTCAAACAAGCGTCAAAAGATTCTAGCCAAGGGTCCACCTAAGAATTCTTTTGAGAACTTCCTTTCTAAAGCCAATGAAGAATCCTTTCCTAGGTTTGTCTCTACCAAGATGACACCCACTAGAATTCTTATGCAGGAACAACTAACTTTTCAATTAATGAACTTATTTACCTCAACTTAGTTTGTCTTTATCCTTACCCTAGTTTATCTTTACAACAAAGAAACCTTCCAATATTTTCTTGCAAACATGTCTTTTAACTCTAACCATTCTGTAATCCGTTCCTATGTCCTTAAGAAAAAAGTTGAAATCACTAAGACTGACTTAGGATCCTTTTTAAACTTAAGGATTGATGGAGCTAGAGCACATACCTTGATCATCACTTCTGATTATGCATGGTATGAAATTAATACTGTGATTAAACGAATCAATTTTAACGATCATATGCCTAAAGTATCAGGTCTCGTTCGTAATGCTCATATCCTCCAGTATGTTTTTAGAACTTCTAAAATATCTAAAACTGGTGATAGAATCAACATTACTCCTCTTCTTTCTATGGTAACCTTTTTGATCCTGACTAAAGAACCTATAGATGAAGCCCAACTAATCCTTGACTATCTTTATGGACTTTATGAAATTGGTCATGTCGAGCATAAAAGAAAGAAGAACGTCGTCTTAGGACATCTAGTTGCCTATATTCTGGAGAAGAAATACAATTTGGTTCATCCTAATCAAGTGTTTGAAGAACCGCTCTACTACAATGATGGATTATTTAGAGAAATCTTCAGTAAAGATGAACCAAGTAAAACACATGTCATTAGTGATACTGAGGAAGAACATGAAGCTGCACCTGCACCTGCTAATGAACCAAATTATCAGGATTTGGTTCAAAGATTTGATCATTTAGAGACTCACTTTGATCAAAGGTTTGATCAAATTGAAGCTCATATACAGTAACAGGATGTACAGTACGCTTAAGACATGGGGTTTTGAGAGAACAAATGAATGATATTAGTACCAAAGTGTTTATGATGAGTACTTATTTTAACATCTTTGGTGCTGCTCGTCCACCTCCTCCAGATCAGGGTCCTTCTGAGTGATACTCGTGCTAGATTTTATGTGTTTCTTTAGTTGTTGTTTTTTTTTTTGTGGGTTAAGAAAATGTGTTGTACTTTCTTTTCCTTTGATGTTTTATTTTTAAATCTTATAATGTATTGATATCATATTCTTAGATTATAATATATTTCATTTTGATATCAATATAAGTTATCCTTTTTTAGCTTTAATCTTATTTTTGAAATGTGTGCTATTCTATATGACAATCGTTATAATTTTTTATCTTAAAAGTGCTATACTTTGAAATGCAAGTTTAAATTAAATTCATTAGAAAATCTAATTTTTCTAAATTTAAGTATTGCGTATAACTTGATGTAATTAAGATTGTCAATTTCATGTCTCTTTTTTAGACTACATTAGTGTGTAATATAATTATTGCAACTGTGATGTTTTCTTATTTTTTTATTTCACTTATCAATAAATATTTATGTTCTTAAAAAAATTTGAATTTTTTATTATTGATTTTGGAAAGATCAAAATTACTCTTAAAAAATTTACAAATGTACAAAAGTCAAAAGGAATGCGTAATGGTTCACAAGTTGAAAAAGAGGCACAAAATAAGCTCACAAGTAAAAAGATGCAAAAAAATGTGCCACAAATTTGAAAAAGATGCGCAAAGCGCCACATGTGGTAGTTATTTCTTTCCATTATCTTTTAATCTTATAATTCAAATTGATCTTCAGTACATTTATATTACATATTGAAATTTGAAACATATAAATTTTTTATTCATCCTTTTTGCAATGATTTTTTCTATTTTAGTGTCTAAATTGACTCATGTTTTTGATATATACTATTTATTATCAATGTTATATTTCTTCTTAAATTCTATGAATTACTATAATTTGCCTAATGTTTTGATTTTTTTTGCAAAATTTATTTCAATCACTTTCAAAGATCAATTATCAAAGGATTATTATATGACTACTTACATTTCTAGTCTTTTTCTTCTTCTCTTTTTGTTGTTGTCAAAAAGGGGGAGAAAATATTGTTTGTTCATATCTTTTCACTCGTTTTTTTTTGTATCCTTGTTCGTATCGTATTTCTATTTAGTAGTAGGTGTTTTTGTTGCATTTTTTAAATTAAAAAAGGGAAAAAGTTAAAATTATTGTGCAAAGCCTCCTTATTTTTCATATGATCATCAATTCAGGAAAGTTTAGGAGATTCTTAGAATTTAAAATTATACAAACAATAATTATTTTGTCATCATAAAAAAGGGAGAGATTGTTAAGAGAGTTGTTATTTTCATTTTTTACATTCTTGCAACTTGTATAATTTTGATGATTCCAAATATTATTGTTTTATGTATTGATATCTCCTAACACTTTTTGGAAGACTTATTTTTACTATTATGTGAACTAATATTTCAGAAAAATTAAACTCCAGACTACTAAAGACTTCAAATCAAATTTAGCATGAGAGATTTTGTGAATTGAAGCTTGTACTTTTCTTTGAATTAAGTTTGAGAGGGAGTGATTGTAATTGAGTGAATAAACACACACACACACTTAAGGATATCTTTAAAAAATTTCACTGATCATACGGGACAAACATAGTTCGTACTGGACAATCAAGTTAGTTATCTCCTCAAAAGAGAAATGGAACGAACAGGAGTTGAAGAAATTTTTTCTAAGTCCTTATCATCCAGGACGAATGTTTAATCGTCCCAAGATGAAATGTTCTCTAGAAAATTTTCATTCAGACGAAATTCATATTCATTCTAAGACGAAAAGCTCTCTGGAAATTTTTCATCCAGATGAACTCAATTTCGTCCCAGGACAAAATGTCCTCTGGAAAATTTTCATTCAGACGAAATTCAAATTCGTGCCAGGATGAAATGCTCTCTGGAAAATTTTCATCCAGATGAACGTAAATTCATCCTAGGATGAATTACTCTTTGTAAAAATTTTGTCCAGACAAACTCATATTCGTCTTAGGACAAAGTGAGCAGACTCTTCAAATTTTGGCGATGTCCTGTAGTTTTTAGGAACCGACCTATGGTATAACTGTTCGTACCGGACGAACCTAGTTCGTACGGGAGGATGCTTAGGTATGATTTTAGTTCGTACCAATATACATTTGGTTAGTTTCCACACATTTAAGTAAAATCGTCCAGGACGATCCACGATCATACGGGACGATCAACTTTATCTTGACATGAAAATTTGCAGTTTTTGGATGGTTTTTCTTGTCTTTCATATAAATAGTACTATTTAGACTGTCACTTAATCTTTTTGCCTATTGATCTTCATGCCTATTAAAAGAAGAGTCATGGAGAGAGTGTGAGAGAGTGTTCAAAGGAGGATTCTTACTACATGAGCGTGAAGTCTTCACTTGGTATTCAAAGGTAAGAATTTTATTTTTGATTTATGTTTACTTCACTCTTTTTTCTCTTCCTTCTAGATTTCTTGTGAAGAAGATCTATCAAGGAGATCCGGTTCTCTGCCAACACTTAGAGAGTGTGAACAGCCGAAGGGTTCTCTGCCCACACTAGGAGAGTGTGAACAGCCGAAGGGTTCTCTGCCCACACTAGGAGAGTATGAAAGACAAAGGGTTCTCTGCCTACACCGGGAGACTGTGAAAGTATGGACGGTTCTCTGCCAACACTAGGAAGAGTGTAAAAGGATGACGGTTCTCTACTGCACCGGGTAGTGGTGGAAGAGAGTTTTATAAAGGCTTCTCCGCCTTGCTGTGGGTGCAAAAGGAGAGTCACTAATGGTATTAGTGCAATACTCAGAGGGTGCCTCCAGGGAGTGGATAGGTCAAGTTTGACCGAACCACTATAAATCTCGTGTCTTTTATTTTTCCGCTGCTTTTTATTTTTCTGTTTTACTGTTTCAAAATTGTGGTTGAAAAACTTTTTCTAAAAATTCACTAAATTTAAATTCTCAATTTTAAATTTTAAAAGAGGGTAAAACTTTTAAATACTAATTTACCACCCCTCTTGGTTAGCCGCTGGGACATAAGCTTAGGTTTAACAACCTACTTCATATTGAAAAAGTTTCATCAATAATTTAGGATATGATCATCATTTTGTAAATGACATTAAAATTCTTGATGATTTTTTTCCTAGAAACTTCAGATAATTTGGATGACTTTCAACTTAAGGAGGCACCTCCTGAACTTAAGGAGGAAATCCAATCAATTATTGATGAACTAAAAGAAATTAACTTTGGTATTGAAGAAAATCCATTTTCAACATTCATAAGTACCTTATTGAATGAGGATGAGTCTATTAACTTAGTTAAGTTACTTTCAAAGTTTAAGGATTAGTTATCTTAGAGCTAAGATGTGATACCTAGATTATCTTCAGAAATAACATTCCATTCACATAAAATTTAACCTGACATAATCTTTATTAAGCAAGCCTGGGATGCATGTGCTTAGAATTTGAACAACAAGTTGTAGTTGAAGTTAATAAACCGATCGATGTAAGCTTTATTCAAGAGGAAAAATATCCGTCATCCCAGTAGAGAAAAAAATGGTCAAATTTTCATATGCATTGATTATAGGGATCTAAATAAGGCTTGTCCTAAAGAAGAATTCTTATTACCCTTATCGAAACTCATGGTAAACATTTCATCTGGGTATGCAACTTTTTCTTGTATGAATGGTTCATCTGGATAAAATCAAATGAAGATGGATCATGAAGATGAAAAATTCATTGCATTTAGAATACCAATAGGGGTCTTTTATTACAAAATTATTCCCTTTGGACTTAAGAATTATTGTGACTTAAACTCTTGATGTTTTTTATGATAACAAATATTATGGCTCACATGTTTATGTCTATTAGTATTTTCTTTATATACTTGCTTGTGTGTATATTAACAATTCAAGAACACCATGCACCATCCCATAAAGAATCAGAGCTCAAGATTGGGTAGAATAAGGGTATGCTATAAAGATTCTATAATATTCATTGATGTAATTTTGATTTCTTGAGTCAAGTAATGCAAAATTATTTGTTACCTTGGTGTCCATGTACATACACACTTAGAAGAGTGAGATTTATTTAAATCTTTTAGTTCAAGTTTAGAAATAATCATACTGGATAATTTTAATTGTCAAGGATGATTAGCTCATTGAACTAATAGTACTGGAGAATTTTGATCGTCTATGACAATCCTTTATGTTCTTGGAAAAGTAGCTGCCAATGACAATTTAGATAAGGATTTAAGATTAAAATTTTATTCTAATAGTTTTGGATGATATAGATCATCCTGTATAATTCATGCAATCATGCCTAAAATAATCATTATCCTGGATGATCTGTATATCTTATTTGATAATATTTACCAACATATTTGATTTTTCTAAATTATCCAAGATGAAATATCATAATTTTTCTTTTAATCATCCAAGATAATCCATAATATCATACTAGATGATTTGTAAAAAATTGAACTGTTTGTCCTGAACTATCCTGAGATCGTCCAAGACTATCAGGTCAAATTCTACACATCTTCTTAGATGAGCCTACGATCATACTGGACAATCTTTGCCACCATAATTGATTTTTAAAAGCCCTCTATTTAAGATTTAAGGCACTTTCTATGTGTCTTTGGAAGCCATTAAGTCTTCATTCTTATGGAGAAAACTTAAAGAGAGACTTGAAAATGAGAGAGGAAAGGGCGGGGTTTGAGAGGGAGAAGATTCGTAGAGGGGGTTTTAAGAGAGTGTGGAGGGGGTTTCATGCAGTTTCTCTAATAAGCTTGCATCTTGGTACCTTCAGATTTAAGGTTCGTCTTGAGGGATGTTTTGAGAAGAAGAAGATCTCTTTGGTGTTAAAGGACCCGGCTCTTCTACAGCAGCAGGAAAAGTGGAAGTGATTTTGTAAGGTCTTCTCCACCTAGTTATGGGGGATAAAGGAGAGTCACTAAAGTTTTAATGCAATACTCGAAGGGTGGCTCTAAGGAGTGGACGTAGGTTAGGTTGGACCGAACCACTATAAATCTTGTGTTCATTCTAATTATTTTCACACTTTATTTTTCGATTAACTTCTTGGGTGATATATCTAATTAATCATTTTATTATTGATTTAATTCATTTCCACTATAAGATATATATAAAAAAATTTAGTTACATACAAAGTTTTGATCAATTATTATTTTTTTACAATTATAATATTACTGAAGGATATTCAATCAACTGACGACCTGTATTACTTTTAATTTTTAGAAAATTTGTATGTCTACTTTCTTGCAATCAATTAACTATCAAATGTAATATATGATTCTAACTTGTTATTCTATACTGTCATGTGTTATAAATGGAATTAAAATTGATATTCCTTATAGTTAATGGAGTAGGGTAGATGAAATTTTATTTGGCACAAACCTGATGGGGAAGAGGCTTACATTATATTTCTTGGGATGAGCTTTGTAAGCCGAGAAGTGCAGGTGGACTTGGTATACGGTCACTAGCTATTAAGAGTGGTACATTGAAGACAAGATTGGCCTGGAATTACATCCAAAACCCGAACTCCAAGCTCCACTGAACTCTTATAGCTAAACACAGGGAAGGTATTTTGGATGGGCATTGTTAGAAGAACTCTTCTAATGCCTGGAATATTACGATAGAGGGTGGAAAATGCCTCAAGAATTTTGTTAAATGGAAGGTGGGTAAAGGAAACATTATAAAAGTCCTTAGTGGCATCCGACTTTTAGATAAGAGTCTTAATGCTTGGCTAACCTTTATGGATTGCATAGCGTTGGAAGATATGAATGTGCAGCAACTCATCTCAGATGAAGGAATGTGGGATGATATGCAGTTGAAATCATTTTTTCATGAAGATTTGGCTCAGCTTATCAAGCAAGTTCTTATTGAGAGAGCTGGTGGCATAGATAAACTGCAAACAGTGAGCAAGTTTTCAGGACGTTCTTTATCATCTTTGGCATTTGAGTCTTTGATGAATAATAGATACAAGGATGAAGATGCTGGATTTTATGAGTGGCTGAGGAAGCTTAAACTTAAAATTAAAGTGTAATTGTTTTGGTGGCGGTTAAGTAAGTTTGCTATTCCTACTAATCATTTCCTCAAATTTAGAAGGCTGGCTACTATTGATTCTTGTGCTAGAGGTTGCCTTGAGGTTGAGAAATATGAGCATATAGTGGTCCATTGCAAGTATTTGACTGAGATTATTACCAAATTTAGAGAATGGGGCTTTGATGTAGCTGTATTTCAGTCTCTTGATGATTGTTTAGAGGAATTGAAAAGGAAATCTTATCGAAATTATGGATTGGCAAGATTGTATTGCACTGCAGTTTTTTTGAATTGGAAAAACTGAAATCTGGTTAAACATGGGATGGCTGCTATGTTTACTTCTTTGGTGGTGGTAAATGATATCTCTTTAGCTACTTCTAATCTTCATCCATTCCTAGATAGCTGGGGTGCTAACCTCCATTAGGAGTCTATGATTTCTTGGCACCCTCCACCGCTAAATTGGATCAAGACTAATGTGGATGCATCTTTGCTATCTACTAACCAGGCTGGTATTGGAGGTATTTTGAGAGATTACAAAGGCAGACTTCTTCTTGCATTTGGGAAAAACACTTTACATTGGGATATAGCTCAACTTGAATTGGAGGCAATCTTTGCAATAAGGGAGTTCATATAAGGATGGATGCTATAAAGTAAAGGTGTTATCATAGAAACTGATAACATCAATGTTAATACTTACTTACAACATTCGTTGAAGAAGATGGATTGGCGTATGGAGAAGTGCTTGAATAAAGAGCTATTCTTCTTTAATGACTTTAGTAAAGTCATTTTTCATCCTGTTAATAGGAGTTGTAACCGAGTAGCTGATTTTCATGCTACTTTGGCATTAGAAGGTAGTTTTATGTTTGATAGCTCTTCTTTTGGTAGTATACCGTCCTCCTTGATGGATTTAATTAAGAAGGATGGTTACCCATTTATCAAGTGTAATTAGTCTTCTTTTTCACATTTTAATGCAAATTTGCAATTTTTTTTTAAAAAAAGAATAAATTAATACTCAATTGAATGCAAAATATGTGAATTATTTGTTCTATGCTTTAAATTTTAAAGATTTCTTGTTAATATCCATATGCATTACTGGAAAGAAAATTTGGTACAAATTACACACTACATACCAAGGTACAAGTGAAGTCAAGCAATTAAGGTTGAATATTTTAATGCATGATTATAAATAATTTTGTCTGAAACATTATGAGACTATACTAGACATGTATAAAAGATTTATTCTAATAGTGACATCATTGCAAACTCTATTTTGTCTACTTGATAAGTTTGATACCAAAGTCATTGCTATTTATGAATCAAAAAATTTCAATGAATATTCTATTGATAATTTTATTGGCTTACTCATTGCCTACGAGCAAAGTTTAGGTCAAAGACTCTTGGATGTAAGTGAAATGATATTGCTAAAAACTGATAGCATGGAGAAAAGTGGTTTAGTAGATGATGAAAGTGCTGTGTTTACAAGAAAATTTGAAAATATACAAAAGCACAAGCACCGAAATCAACAAAAGTGGAATAAATATAAAAATAGTAAGAATATTAAGATTTCCTGTAATGATATTTATTTTTGGTGTAGGAAATCTAGACATATGAAAAATTAGTGCCCTAATTTGAAAACACTTCATGTAAAGGAAAAGGGTAAAGCAAAACAAATTATAAAAAGGGAAAATAATAAAAAGCAAAAAATCTCCTAGCTAGACCTAGCTTTTGAATCTTCAGACCAAGAGCAAGATGATGTTTAAAGCCTTATTTATGAGTTTATTTATTTTGTGTATGCTTGTATGTTTTTATTTATTTTCTTTTGTTTTATTTAGGTTTTATTTTATTTTCTTCAAAGTGTTTTTTTCTTTTGTTTCTTTAAAAGTTTAAATTTTCTTGTGTTAAATATTTTTTTAATATTTATGTAAGTAATGGTTGACTTCTCAAAAAATAGTCAAATAATGGAAACTCATGATTTTGTCTCTTTATCTCATTTCTTAATAAGTTTATTTTACTTTTGCTTCAAAATCTTCATCAAATTATAAATTAGACTATGAAATTTAACTTGTTTCATCTCCCCGTATTTTTTCTATCTTATTGGGATCTTTTGTAAGTTGTTGAATCCGTCTCATTATTTTCTTAATTAAGTAGTTCAATTTTGTTACTATAATGGGTTTGCTTTAATTTTTAAAATTACATGAAGAAAACAAATATGTTGAAAAGAAAAGAGGGCCAAAATGAGCCCAAAGCTGAAAAGATGCATAATGACGCAAAATATGAAAAGATACATAAAGTGTATAAAACTCAAAACATACGCAATGACGCCAAATGTGGAAAGATACACAAAGTATATAAAAAAAAAAAAAAAAAGTGCAAAGTGTACAAAAAAACATAATAAAGAGGCACAAAATGTGCCCATAATAAGTTAGCTTACCTTTTTTTTGTATTTCTTAATCTTAAAAAAACACTTTTATCTATTGATATTTTTTATTCTCGAGTTTTAAATTCATGACTCATGATTCAACAAGTTTTACATTAATCTTTTATTAGATATATTTCATAAAATGAGTTATGAAAAATTAGTGTTTTCTTCTCTAATATGTTCCTTTATTTAGATGTTGGTTTAATAAATTTTTTATCCTTTAAAGGAACTTGAGCTTGGATTAATAATTTCTCAATCCCTAACCATTCTGGGTTTTGCGTTGTCAATACATGTATTAATAAGTTTTTCAATAAAATAAAGACTTAACTTTCTCATTCCAAGAAAATTTGAAATTTGAAATTGATTCTTCTAAAAACATCTTCTTCATCAGTTCAGGGATTGTTTGTTTTTTTATTAGTCAATTTTTTATGCTCCTCTTCTTTTTTATTATGTCAAAAGGGAAGAACGTACTATTATTTATGTGTATTTGTTTTAATTAATCTTTTTACCTAGTTATTTTTTTAATTAACTTATTTTATTTAAAAAAAATTAAAAAAAATAAATTTTTTATTTTCCTTATTTTTAAATTTTTATCTTAGTGAGTGAAAGAATAGGGGAAAATACTTTTAGTTTACAAAATTCACCAATAAAATTTACCATCATCAAAATGAGAGAGAATCCTACAACTCGAGCTCACAAGCTGTGTTTTTAATAATAATAAACATTATTGCTCACATCTTTATATCTCCTAGTATTTTTATTATATACTTGCTTTTGTGTATACTATCATTTTAGGAACACCATGTAACATCCAATGAAGAATTAAAGCTCTATATTAGGTAGAATAAAGTTATATTATAAAGAGTTTGTAAATATTCATTGATGTAATTTTTTATTTCTTGATTCAAGTCATATAAAAGTGTTTGGTAGCTTGGTCTCCATATATATACACGCTCAGGGGAGTGGGATATAGTCAAAAATAGGAGTTTATGTTTTGAACTAATCGTACTGGATAATTTTGATCATCTAAGATGATCAGCTCATTAAACTAATTACTGGATAATTTTGATCATCCAGGATGATCGTCTATGATCTTGGAAAATTTTCTAACTCTAAAAAAGTAAAAAAAAATTATGTTGTCTACTTGATATGTCTGATGTCAAAAGTCATTACTATTTAGGAATGAAAAAATTTGAATGAATATTTTATTAATAATTGTATTAGCTCACTCAGTGACTACGAGAAATGTTTGGGTCAAAGACTTTTGGATGTAGGTGAAACGATAGTGCTAAAAATTGAAGACTGGAAGAAAAGTGGATTAGTAGAAGTTGAAAATGATTAGTTTATAAGAAAATTTGAAAATATACTAAAGCACAAGGAACAATATCAACAAAAGTGGAATAAAGATAAAAATGGTAAGAATGTTAAAATTTCCTTTGATGTTTTCTGTTTTAGGTGTAAGAGATCCAGACATATGAAAAATCAATTCCCTAATTTGAAAACTCTTCCTATGAAGGTAAGGGTAAAGCTAAGAAAATTTGAAAAAGCATAAATAATAAAAAGCAAAAAATCTCCTCGATGGACCTAGCTTCTCAACCATCTGACTAGGAGCTAGATGATGTTTAAAACCATTTTTGTGTGTTTATTTTTTTCGTGTATGCATGTGTATTTTTACTCATTGTGTTTTTGTTAATTTCCTATGTTTTTTTTTGTTTTATTTTTTTTTCTTCTTAATGTTTTTTTTTTCTTTTGTTTCTTTAAAAGTTTAAATTAGACTTTATATTTTTATGAAGTTTTCTCACATAAACACACATGTAACACTTTTTACACTTCAAAAAATCAAATATTTTTCAAAGATCATTTTTTCAAAAAAATAAATAAAATTTAACTCTTTTTTATTTTTTTTTTGAATTTTTATGTAAGTTGTGGTTGATTTCTTTAAAAATAGTCAAAGGAAAGAAACTCATAATTTTATCTTGGTATCTCATTTCTTAATGATTTTATTTTACATTTGATTCAAAATCTTCATCAAATTATAAATTAGACTTTGAAATTGAACTTTTTTCATCTTTCTATATTTTTTCTATCTCATAGGGAGCTTTTGCAAGTTGTTGAATACACCACATTATTTTCTTAATCAAGCAGTTTATTTTTGTCACTTAAACTTATTTGCTTTAGTTTTAAAATTATAGAAATTAAGCATATTTATTGAAATGAAAAGAGGCAAAAAATGAGCCCAAAGCCGAAAAGATGCGCAATGATGCCAAATATAAAAAGTTACATAAAATGTATCAAAAATTAGAAGATGCACAATGATGCCAAATGTCGAAAATTTACACAATGTATTTTAAAAATTTAAAGATGCGTAAAATGTGCCAAAAACTAATAAAGAGTATAAAAATTAGCCAATAATAAGTTAGCTTACCTTTTTGTGTTTTTTAAATCTTAAGAAAACCCTTTTATCTATTATTATTTTCAATACTTTAGTTCAAAAAATATGACTCTTGAATCACAAATTTTTGCATTAATCTTTTATTAGTTATATTTCATGAAAAAAGTTTTAAAAAGACTAATGTTTCCTTCTCTAATTTTTTTTCTTAATTTAGATGTTGGCTTAAAAAGTTTTTTAGCCTTTGAAAGAACTTGAGATTGGATTAACAATTTTTGAATCTCTAACCTTTCTGAGTTTTGCATTGTTTATGCATGCCTTACTAAGTTTTTGAATAAAATCTAGAGGTAACTTTTTCTTTCCAAGAAATAAAAAATAACAAACTAATTCTTTTAAAAACATCTTAACCAGACCAGGGATTGTTTATTTTTTTATTAGTTGGTTTTTACTATTTTGGTTTTCTATGCTCCTCTTTATTTTAATATTGTCAAAAGGGGAGAAGGTACTATTATTTTTGTGTATATGTTTTAGTTTATATTTTTACCTAGTTATTTATTTTATTTTACATATTTTATTTAAAAAAATTAAAAAGAAAGAAAGTTTTGGTTTTCCCCAATTTTTAAATTTTTATCTTAGTGAGGGGGAGATTAGGAGTAAATACTATTAGTTTGCAAAATTCACCAGTAATATTTTTCATTCTAAAAAAGGCGGAGATTGTTGCGACTCGAGCTCACAAGTTAATGTTTTTTATGATAACAAATATTATGGCTCACTTATTTATATCTCCTAATATTTTCATTATATACTTGGTTGTGTGCATAATAATTTTTCAACAACACCATGCACCATCCAATGAAGAATCAGAGTTCAAGATTGGGTAGAATAAGGTTATTCTATAAAGATTCTATAATATTCATTGATGTAATTTTAATTTCTTGAGTCAAGACATGTAAAAATGTTTGCTAGCTTGGTGTCCATGTACATATATACTCAGGGGAGTGAGAACTAGTCAAAACTAGGAGTTTAAGTTTTGAACTATTCATACTAGATGATTTTAGTCATCCAGGATGATCAACTCATTGAACTAATCTTACTGGACTATTTTGATCTTCTAAGATGATCCTTTATGATCTTGGAAAAATAACATCCAATGATAATTTAGGCAAGGATTTAAGATTTAATTTTTGTTATTATCGTCCTGGATGATCTTGATCATCCTAGAGAATCCATGCGAAACATGCCCAAATTGATCATATAATTAGGGGACTAATTAAGGTTATACTATTTAATCAGATCATCCTGGATGATCTGTATATTATACTGGATGATTTTTTATGACATACTTTATTTTCCAAAATTATCCAAGATGAAATACCACAATGTTTCTTCTAATTATCTTGAATGGTCCACAATATTTTACTTGATGATCTGTAAAAATTTGAATTGATCATGCTGCACCATCCTGAGATTGTGTAGGAGTATTAAGTCAAATTTTACACATTAACCTTGATGAGCATGCAATTATGCTTGACAATCTTTACAACCAGAATTAATTTTTAAGGCTTTTTAAAGCTCCCTATTTAAGCTTTATGAAGGCACTTTGTAAGTGTATTTTGAAGCCATTATGTCTTTATTCTTCTGGAGAAAACTTAAAGAGATAACTTGAAAGGAAGAGAGGAAAGGGTGGATTTTTAGAGGGAGAAGATCCTTGGAGAGGGTTTTAAGGGAGTGTAGAGGGGATTTCACATAGTTGCTCTAGTAAACTTCCACCTTAGTATCATCAGATTTAAGGTTCATCTTTAGGGATGTTTTAAAAAGAAGAAGATCTCTTTGGTGTCAAAGGTACAAGCTACTCCACTGCATCGAGGAAGGTGGATGTGATTTTATAAGGGCTTCTCCACCAAGCCGTGAGGGCTAAAGGAGAGCCACTAAAGGTTCAGTGTAATACTCAGAGGGTGCCTCTGAGGAGTGGACATAGGTAATGTTGGATTGAACCACTATAAATTTGGTAAGTTCTTTTAAATTGTTTTTCGCACTTCACTTTTACAATGATTAATTGCTTGGGTGAAATTTCTTATTAATATTTTTATTATTGAATTAATTTTTTTTGCTATAAGTTATAAAAAGAATTTTTTTTTTAGTTAAAGAAGTTTTTAAAATCCAATTCACTCCACTCTTTATTACCTTCAGGACTAGTTTATAAGGGCTTAACAACCTGCAAACTTTCAAGTATGCTAGTGCAACTTTCTAGTAACCTATTACTATAATCTTTAATGATCTAATACACCAATATGTGAAATATTATATCGATGATTTGGGCATAAAAAATCATCAAAGGGAAGACTACCTTTATGACTTAAGAATCATTTTTAAAAGGTTATGCCAATATGATATAAATGTAAACCCCTTAAAATGTGCTTTCAGATTTTCTTCCGCAAAATTCTTAGGATTATTAGTGAGAAATCGAGGTATAGAAATTGATCCTTCCAAAAATAAAGATATCTTAGATATGCCACTTATTAAAAGTCTTACCAAATTAAGATATTTTTAAGGATTGTTAGTATATCTACAAATATTCATTTCCAACTTGTCTGGTAAGCATCAACCATTTTCCACTTTATGTAAAAAAAGATGCCCAATTCCATTGTGATGAAATGTGTTGAAATGTTTTTCAACTCATAAAGCAGTATTTGATGATACCACCAGTTCTAGTGGCTCTTATCCTAGGAAAACCTTTAACACCTTACACTGCATCTTTTGACAGTTCTCTTGACACCTTGTTAGCCCATACTAATGAGAAAGGAAAATAGAATACACTTTACTACTTGAGTAGACGACACATGTCAATAGAAACTATTTCTCTGCCTATTAATACACATTGTTTATCTTTGACTTTTGCTACTAAACAATTAAGGCATTACATATTAGCTCATAAGATCAATCCCATTCTAATAGTCAATCCACTCCAATAACTAATGACTCATCCAACATTTTTGATGCATTTGGAAAAATGGTCAATGATTTTGCTCCAATTTTATATCACATTTATACCATTATGTTCTGTAAAAGGACAAGCTATGACTAAATTCTTAGCAGCACACCTGATCCCTGCTAAGTCCCTAAAATAATGATCTTCTTTATGAACAAATTATGATTTTAGAGGATCAGGAAGGAGATATGTGGGAGTTATATATTGATGTTGCTGTATCTTCTCAGAACATTAGAGAACATCAGGAGATAGTCTCTTGGAAAGCTGGTATCATGCTGCTTTTCATAACCCCTAAAAAATGATTGTTGCATTATTCTTACCATATATTAGAGCCTTATTCAAATAACTAGTCTGAATACTAAACTCTAATAACTAGTTTAGAATTAGCTATATCAATAGAAATTCGAGAAATAGAGTTCTTTGGAGATTCACAACTTATCATCAATCAGGTTACTTATTTTTTCCAAAGTTCTGAAACCTAAACTTCTTTCATACCATTAGTATAGTATGAAAATTCTTGAGTAGATTCCAAGTGTAACTTTGTTTTGGAAACCCCGTGGAAGAAATTCTATAATTGATGCCCTTGCAAAGCTTGCAAAAGAATTAGCTTGTATAGAAGAAAAATCAATTTTTAAAGAAGTTCAAGGTCATAAGATCTTGTCTCCTATAGAGTTGGAATATATGAATAAAAACTTCCTTCTAAGGGTGAGATTATTCATTCTAATTATGATGAAATGATTGATTGGAGGCAACCTTTCATTGACTATTTAAAAAATCAAACTCCCTCAAGAGAAATCCATCACAGATCAAATTAAGAGAAGGGCTCTTTCTTATACACTAATAAATTGCATTTTGTATCACCGATCTTTTTATCAATTATGGTTGCATTTTCTTAGTAAATATGAAGCCGAAAAAAATATTACTGATGTAC
Organism: Dendrobium catenatum; assembly: GCF_001605985.2. Taxonomy (NCBI): domain Eukaryota; kingdom Viridiplantae; phylum Streptophyta; class Magnoliopsida; order Asparagales; family Orchidaceae; genus Dendrobium; species Dendrobium catenatum. The sequence continues at coordinate 20,690 of NW_021319545.1, read as the reverse complement.
ATGCCGAGTTGTATGTCGCTTAGCAATATGGCCATAAAATGAAGTTAAAGATTAATAGACTAGAATGTTATTGGCCCTCAATGATTGATACTTATATGTCTATTGCATGTTGTCATCACCTGTGCCAACTATATGGTGAAGTCTTACACCAATCTCCTAATGTCTTGCATCTAATAATTACTTCTTGGACTTTCAAAAACTAGGGCATGGGCATCATTGGCCCTACCAATCCTCCCTCTTCTAAAGGTAACCGGTTCATTTTTGTAGCAACATATTATTTTTCAAAAAAGCATAAGCTGTTCCACTGATACAATTTAAAATTCAAAATATGGTCAAATTCTTCTAAGACCATATTATATATTGATTTGGCATTCATCATCAAATATATCCAATAATGGTCCTTCTTTCAAAATTACCAAAAGGAATAATTTTGTTAAACATCATAATATTTATTAGAGATACTCCACAAACTATTACCCATAGGAAAATAGATTGGCAAAGGCAATAAATAAGATGTTGGTCAAAATTCAGAAGAAAACCATTGAGGATAATAAGTTATAGTGGGATGAAAAGTTTGGTGAGGCTTAATGGGCTTACCGAACCACATATACAACCCTAACTCAGGCTACAACATTTGCTTTAATCTTTGGGGCTAAGGTTGTTTTACCTTTAAAGGTATAGCTTCCATATATAAGAGTTGTAATTAATAAACATAATACATCTAAATAGAATGCACGGCCTTAACTTGAAGAACTCAAAGGTTTATAAGAGAAGCAAATGCAGGCTCATCTTAACCTTGAGTTATATAAATCTTGTATGGCTTAAGCACATGATAAAATGGTCCTTCCTAGAACCTTTTGAGTAGGAGATCTAGTATTCATCCTGCATAGACCTATACTGACTCTATAAATGTTTTGGGGTAAATTTGAGCGTATATGGGAAGGTCCTTTTATGGTAGAAAAAAGTCTTCCAAGGAGTATCTTATCAATTGATGGATTATAAGGGTTATCATGATAGGTTGCCCATCAATGGGCATTATCTTAAGAAATATTAACTGTAATGATGTTTCCATGAATATTTGTAATAAAAATACAAATTTCTCAACATAGATGTTGTTCTCAACTTCTTAAATATGATATATTATGATGGATCCATTAATTTTGTAAACTTTTGAAGATAAAAATTGAAACTTTCCAAGATTTGAAATAATTGAGATGTTCTATAGTACTACTGTAGAATTGCTCTTCTTTTAGTTTACTTTCTTCACATATGTTGATCTAATATAAAAACATAATCCCTAGTAGAATATTTGTAAGTTATAAATATCATTTATGGTGGGGGAGAAAAAAAAATTTCAATTGAAAGAAATTCAAGATTATCTTTCTTCCAAATATTTTCCCTCCCCTTCTAGAAAGTGACATAGACAAAATCTTTTAATGTCTAATAGAGCATTTGAAAATTATTAATTTCATTTTAGTTATAGAGGGAAATTATCAAAATTTTAAACAAATTAAATATACATTATAGTTCAAAACCTGATTAAATCTATCTTTAAGACTAAGCCCGCACTTACAACATGTTATTGACTTATGTCATAAGTCTACTCTTACGATAGCCATCATATTAAATATATCTTTAAATCTAAGCCTGCTCTTATGACATCCATTTAACTTATGGTATAACTCTACTCTTATGACAACCATCCTGATAAAATCTGTCTTTAAGTCTAAGCCCGCTCTTACATTATCCTATTGACTTCTCACATAAGTTCGCTTTTATGACTGCCAATCTGATTAAATCTTTTTTTAGGTCTAGGCCTGCCCTTATAACATCAAATTGACTTCTAACATAAGTCTATTTTTATGGAAGCTAATCAGATTAAATCTATCTTTATGTTTAAGATTGCTCTTACGACACCCTATTTACTTATGGTATAACTTTTGTTTTATGATAGCCAATCTGATTAAATCTTTCTTTAGGTCTAAGCCCACTCTTGCAGCATCCTATTGTCTTACCAAATAAGTCATCTTTTATGTTAGTGAACCTAATTAAATCAATCTTTAGGTCTAATTCTTCTCTTACGACATCCTATTAACTTCCAGCATAAATTCACTTTTATGGAAGCTAACCTGATTAAATCTTTCTTTAGGTATAAGTCTTCTCTTATGGCATCCTATTAACTTCTCCCATAAGGTTGATCTCATGGAAGCCATCATGTTTAAATATATCTTTAGGTTTAAGTCCGCTCTTACGACATCTTATAGAAATATGGCATAAGCCTGCTTTTATGACAGTCATTCTCAAACTTAGGTATAAGTACCCACTTGGTGGCATCCTTCCTCTTGAACTAGAAAGAATACTATGGTCTTATCAAAATCACTTTCAAAATCTTACATTCATATCAAACCACTTTGAAGTCATTGTACTCACTTATTTCACACCTTTAATTTACTAAATGTTACAAATTTCATTAGTTATGATTTTTCTAAAGCTCTCAGTGCTAACATTAACTTTAAAATTAATTGATCAGTTCAAATCTCTTGAAACCTCTCATTTTGATTTTCTATCAATGCACAAAATATTTTCAATTTATATACTCATATCTCTAACATTAATTTTTGATATAGTTAATCATTTTGGTCAATACTATTATGCACGATAAACTTTGGAAAATTTATCATGCCTTTTGGGGGTCTATATGTTGACCTCATTATTCAAGGCCAATTCTCCCATGAACTCATCTCTAATGCCTAGGTCTTCATAGCCTAGTATAAACTTCATCTTTAGGATTTCACTTTGGTGGATACCCTCTGACATAGTGCTGACTCAGCTTCTTACTTCAACCAAAATAATCACAAATAATCTATCCAAATTTATGATGATTAGGATAAATTGGGTACCATCTAATGTTGTATCAACCTGATTGTCATTATATAAATTTAAATATTACCTAAATTCTAAAATAAGTTGGACTAAATTGATTAGCCTTGACTCAATTGAAATTGAATTGGCATAAATGGGATAAAATTAATAAGATAAGAGTATTTTAATATTAAATTTAACAAAAAATAATCATTTTTATTGTTAATATTATTTCAAATTAATCTTCAAATAATCCTCAAACTTTATAAATAAAATCAGCCATTGTATATCTCTTAAATGAAGCCCTTTAATCTAAACCTTTGATTCTGAATGTTGAGTAAGGGTATGATGGTAATCTTCCTAAATAGAAACGCTAGGTCTAGTTTGGTCGCTAGCCGACACCGCTCTCATTGTCACTTTCCCTAGCCGCAGGCCCATTTTAACTTGGTATATTTTTTGTTGCATCTTCCCCTTTCTCAACCTTTTTAAATCACGTTCATATTCTCTCCTTTTGATTCTTGATGGAATGAAAAAGAAAAATGTGCCTTGATAATTTTCTTTAAGGGAATAGAGAAGAAGTCTTTAGTTTTCCTTTTAATCTGAAAACAAAAGTTAAATAAATATTTTCTTTCCTTTGATATTAGCTCTCTAAGAATAAAATTTTTGATAGATTTTGTAAAAGAAAGTGGATGATTTCCTCTTAACTTAGATGTTTTTTTCTTGAGTGGTTTTGAGTTTTTATTTTTGGTAGCAAAGAAATAATGAGAAATGAAATGCTAAACTCTTGTTGATACTTTGGTTGGTTCATACAAAATCTTAGAAGATTTCTTAAATTCATTTGCTTAAGCTTTACTAATAATTAGTCCAAATAATAAATTTATAAATGCATTATATTTATTTTTCTTTGATGTGATCTTGACAATGGAATGCAATAAGTTATTTTGGTCTCTTTATATTTTATAGTTACCATCCTCATCTCAATGCAATCAAAATTCTTGAGGCTTACATATGTTATTATAGTAGTGTCCAATGATGTTTAATTTATCATCTTGTATTTTCTTCTATTTTGGGCAAGAATCATTTGTTTCGAGTCTTTTTCCTCCCAATTACATTTAAAGAAATGATGTGGTTGAGATTAGGTGCATATGTGTTTGTGTCAAATCATAATTGGTAGATGTTGGCATATATAGTTATGCTTTCATTTTTTGTGTATAGAACTTTTCTTTAATGATTTACAAAGAAATGAAAAGATGGAAGACTTGTATGCATGTTTAAATTTCTTTTGTTGGCAAATGTTGTAATTTTTATGCTGAGGAAAGTTTATGAGTTTGAGCTAAAGTTTCTTTTTCGTATTTGATGGCATATGGTGTGAAAGTTGGAAATTTAGTGGAGAATGTTAATGTGTCTTGTGGATTTAATGCATTGTTGTTTATGTTGTTGGAGGACTTTATTGAAATGTAAAAGGGTGAAAAAGTATATAAAATAAGGTGTGTGTATCTTTTGGAAGATGAAAACGTATGTGTTTTTGGAAAGTAACATGTGTATGTTTCGAAGGGTGACATGTGTATGTGCTGAAAGTAAAGTGTTTTCTTTTGTGGAAGTGTGTGTAGGAAAGTGTGTAGATTTTTTTGAAACATTGAGATATGGGTATATGTGAAACTGTGTAATTTATGAAAAATAAAGTGTGTGGTTTTGAAAGGTAAATTATTTAGATAAGCTTGTCTTTTGAAAGGTGAATTGTATATGTGTTGGAAATTGAAATGAGTGAAAAGTATATGGTTTAGAAAGGCGAAATTCTTTAAAAGAAAAAGCATGTGAACTTTGAGTGGTGAGATGTGTAGGTTTTGGAATGTAAAATTTGTGTACTTTGAAAAGTGTGTGTGTGTGTTGAAAATTGGAAAAGTGTGCGTATTGGGAAGTGTGTCAAGTTTCTCTTGAAAAGTGAAATGCATTAAAATTGGAAAGTGAAATGTGTTGGAAAGTGAGGTGTGTGAGTTTTGAAAGCAAAATGTTTGGATTTTGAAAAGTGATTTGTATATTTTGAGAAGTGAAAACGTGTGTGTGGGGAAAGAGAAAAATGTATGTTTTAATGTAAAAGTGTATGATTTTCGAGGAAGTTACATGTGTGTGCTTTGAAAGGAAATTTGTGTGGTTTTGTGGAAGATGACAAGTGTAAGTGTGAAAAAAATATATATAGTACTTGATTTTGTGGAAAGTGTGTGAAAATAAAAGTAAAGGTTGGATTGTGAGAAATCAGGTGTGTATATGTTGAATGGTGTCTTAAATTGTGTGATTGTTGAAAGTTATAGTGTTTTATTTCAAAGGGTGTTGTGGGAAGATGAAAAGTGAAATATTGGGTCTTGAAGGGTAAATTGTGTATATAATTTGAAAAGTGAATTTGGAAAAGCAAGGTGATAATTTATGTTGGGTAGGTTTGGTGTACTCTTTGAAAAGTGGAAATTGAGTGTGTCATGAAAAGTAAAAAGGTTCAAAAGATAATCAAACGAATCTGTGTGCATGACCAAAAAAAGGTACATTAGAATTTAAATAATATTTTTTAGTTATTTTGATTTTAATTTTGATTATAATTATTAAATTTGCTTCTCATCCCTACTTTATTTTCTCTAAGTGCATGAATTGCAAGGAATGGTATCGATCAAAAGAACAAAAGGAAATGGTCTAGTCATCTCTATCCAAATGAGTAGAGGTGCTATGGCCGTATATAATCAAACATTGGCTTCAGTGTATGTAAGTATTATAGAAACTTAGATAGCCTTAAGGCCCAAAACCTTTGTTGTGTTTTGCGATCCCAACCATAGGGCCTTGTAAAAACCATCATTTTTATTTCATCATTTATTTGATAATTTAATATTTAATTTACAAGTTAATTATATTCTACGATTTGATTTTCTTCTGTTATTTAGAACCAAAAACCTATTAGTTTATATTTATGTATGTCAAAAGGGTTAGTGACACATATTATAATCCTACAAAATAATAGTGTCATTTAAAGAAAATTATTAAGGAAGAGTCTTATAAAACTTAGACTAAATCTAGGATTCATGCACCCTTTAAGGAGGAAACATTAAACATAGAAAAGTTAGTGACACCTCACCTTAGTGCTAGTGTATACACTATTAACTTCACCTTAATCAAACTTAAATTATAATGAATGAATTATTAAATCCTCTTTAAGAATTGAAAACTCCAACAAAGTATAAGAAATACACAAACAAAAAAAAAAAAGTAAATAAAATTCAACCATTAAATAAAAATAAAAGAATAAAAAATAATTCAACATTCAAATTAAAACAAAATGACATACACAAATTAAAATTCAGATAAAAATCATTTTACATAAATCATAATGATACACAATATGGTTAAAAGAGAAGTAAGTAATAAATAAAATAATATAAGATAAATAAAAGTGGAAAATTAATAAAATTTTATAATAAACTAAATATATAAATCTTTAATGAAATTCATGAACATGTTAAATATTAACCCTACAATAAAAGAATATGTAAAAACTATTAAAATTTGGTTAAATTAACAAATCAAGTCAATAACTAATATTTTGTCAATAATTCATTAACTAAATAAATAAGGACAAAAATAGTTAATTAAAAAATTCAAAATAATCAATTCTTTATCAACTTTAATCATTAAAATCAAACATAAAATAAACTTCAAAATGTTAAAGAAATTAAAACTTAAATGTGAACATAAAAAACCCTTAACCTTTCAACAAATTAAATCCAATAAATTAAAAAACTTTAACTAAAATTAAACCTAGGACATATATAAATCACATAGCCTACTACACATTCTTAGATTTTTTGTTAGGACAACTGAATCTATCATTAGGTTAGGCCGATTCTTACTTTTTGCTACTATGTGATAAGCTTTCACATGGTTTTCACAGCATGCTAGATGTGATGGTTGATGTGCATGTTTATTTATTTACTCCTATAATCTAATAATTGATATGATTGGCAATAGATTACCACTAGGTTAGAAATGATTTGGATGCTCACAAAATTTTCTACAGATGGACATACTTATGCAAGGCATAAGTAAAGGAAGGAAAATAAAAGATTTAAACTAACATATTTTTAGTAGGTGCAAAATTCTAAACCCCTTAAAATTAAAAAGATCATGGAAAAGTGTGTATGGTAAATTTAAATTAAATACAAATATATAATTGCTTGTGATGATTTTATTAAAGTGCTTAGCATAACCTTGTAGGTGATCAAGATTTTCTTTTATGTTGAGATGAAATATAAATGTGTTTGAAAAGAGTTGTAATGCGAAAGTGACTTAAAATTGGGATATCACATCTAACTTGAAATCCAATAAGGATAGAATATCCCTTTTGGGAATGCTTCATTCTATTAAACCTAAGTTAGGATACTTTAATATCTAAAAGAAAAAGAAAATACTCTTTTGGGGATGAGTTTTTTTCATTTGGATATCTAGACCTGGTGAATTCTAGGAGCTCACAGAAAGAAAGAAGACTAAGGAGCAAATACGAAGAATTGAAGTTGAAAAAATATTCCATTTCAAAGTCACTTGCACTAGTAATAGGATTAGAATACAGGTTGTTATTATTGGTACCCAGCCACTTTATATTTTACCAAATTTTGGGTTGTAAATAAAGTGGCTCTTGCCATATGAACTTTATACATTATATTTTGTATAATTTAATTTTATTATTTTCATTATTTATGCAGTAGAAATTGCCTATTTTTCTAGGTTTCTTGCATGTTATATTTTGTTATAGCTTGAATATTATAAGAGTTTTGAAAGGGCATAAAGTTTCTTCTACTTAAAACTTTAATAAAATTTTTAGGCTTATATAAAAACTTTAATGATCTAAGAAGTAAGCTCGGGACTTCTGAGTGTCAGCATATATGAATATTTTTCTTTCTCTTCCTTCTTAGGCACCTCCCTGCTTGTGGGTTATGGTAGACCACCTAGCCTACTTAGGTGCAATTCCATCAAGGGGATGTTGTACAATCTCTAGGGAAAAAATATATTTTTTATGCTTGGTTTTAAAACTTCTTTATAATCATTTTATGCAGTCGAGTCAATTAGTATTCATTGCATTAAAAACAAATTAATAGAGTCTAAAATTTTAATTTCATTACACTTTCAAGCATCATTTACCCAACATACATTGAGGGAGCCAATTAGGATTTTTCTTAGATGACATCCCCCAATTTCATAGAATTTAAATAGAAAACCTATCCATCGTTCTTAAAAAGACCGAACAAATAATTTTAATATGCCTAGTTGGTTTGCTTGCTCCCTAATATAAACAAGGGAAAGTCAAAATCTGCACTTCATTAGATAGGTTTGGGACGCTATATTGTATTACCCAAATTAGATTTAGGATCTAGGGCAGACCTAAAAATCATAAGTCCCCACTATTTGGGAATATAATCCCACATTCCTAGTATAATGCAAACTAAAACATGAAAATTCTCACTTAAATTATAAAGCCCAATATAGGGAAGAATTAGGTTACAACAGAGCCTATCAGAATCGAGTACCTCCTACTCTTTCCCCTTTGACTCGCTAAGAATTATTCAATATTAAGCTTTCTCCTTGGAAAAGTTCTAATTCTTTCCTTAACTTTTACATTATAATCAAATGTAATGAAATCACTGCTTTAATTGACAGTTTTCTTAGGAGCTCCCTCTCTTAGGATCTAATTAACAATAGGGTCTTGCCCCTATAAGTATTTGAGAACTCTATATTAAATTAAACCTAGTTTTATTCCTATAAAATAAATGAAAAATCTATGGGAATGCAAACATCATTTAAAACTCATTTAAAATTTTAAATAAATTTGTAGAATACTATTATTATCTTTTAAGATAATATAATACTCTACTCGTTATATTCAATTTTAGAAATGATGAAATTTATAAAACTTATTCTTGTTGTTAGATAACTTGAAGAATGTTATGTTTGTCAATTAAGATGATAAAATGTTCACCTTTTTACATCTAAACGAAAGAATGGATAAATTTTTAAAACTTTGTTTCTAATTTTAAATTACTCTATAGAATTGCATGTTCGTCTTATGAGATGATATGCTATTTTTTAATTATATTTGATATTAGAAATATCATTTTTTGAAACCCTATTTTGACATTGAATCCATTAAAAAATATTATCTCGGTCTCCCGAGACTGTACTTTAATAATCTCAATATAGTATTTAATTACAAAATAGAAGAACATCAAATTTGTGTGGTGGGGATAAATACCCCCCCCCCCCGGGGGGGGAAAAACCCCCCCCCCCCCCCCCCACACACACACACACACAAAACTCTAAAATTCTTGAGGTATATGTCAATCCTCTAAATCTAGAAGACTATAGATTCCGTGCACTATAAGCTATTGATGGATAAGAAAGCTTATCTCAGATAATAAACTCTCCACCTCCTTCCCCATAGAAACAACAAGTTATGTCATCCTTTTCTGAGAAGAAAAAAAATTTTAAATTATTTCTAGATGGTTTAATTTGTAAGTGTACACCAAGCTACAAAGAATCAAAAACTTAATTATATAAGGAGGTTAAAGGGTAGATAGCTAATCAAACTGAACATCAGCAATTTAGAGAGGGTATTTCCACCTCTAATAAGAATGAGATTAACTTTGGAGAACCATAAGTCAATTGTGAATCTAAAATCATTCCTAAGGATTGATTAACATATAGTAGCTATTACAATCTTAAAAATTATAGAAAGTCTTAGGGCCACAGAATGTTAACTCAGAGAGGTTAGAATCTAGTGTCACCACCTATAACAAATTATCATAAAGAATTTCAAAAAAAAATCTCCTTGTCACTCTTGAAATCATCACAGAGCTAGAGTTAATAGGCACCATTTTCAAGGTAGCCAATTATCATATCATTTTGATACAATAAGGTTGAATTCATTAAATAAACCAACATCATTATCTAATTGGATGAATGTTTGGCAGCTTAAAATAATAACCATTCTAACTACATGCAGTTCTCATAGAAGTGATGTAATGGTGGAAAAGAAAAGAAAAATGAAGTTTGTATTTATGATGTCTCCTATTAGAGAGTACACTTCAATAGATCTACAAACTACGTGGAAGAAAAGTCAATAGAAGAAATGAAGGATCATCTGAAAGATAGTATTTGTCACATCGGTGAGTAAGAAACTCCAAAAATGCATAAATGAATTAGCAATATAAAGAGATGCTTAGTAGTGTAAACATGGTAGATACTCATTCATCTCTATAAAGAGAGAAGGAAATGGGAAAGGAAGAAGCAAGAGCTACTGATAATGAAGTTGATGAGGATGATACAACGAATTCAACTCAGCCACTTTTATTATAATTAAGTGAGAAAGATGAGTAGATTTTGAAAATGGAAGAAAAATTAGAGGAGATGATGGCCATGATTCTTATCTCCTGCACTAGATGTACAAACTAAACATTTGATTGATGAAGTAGTATTGGTAAACATAAAAGAAAAAAAGATTTAGAAAAAAGAAGTAAAACATAAACCAAGAAAGTTAGAAGCAGAGTCAGTGCAATTATTAGATATAAATCGTATGGTAGAGCAACAAATCGAAGCTCTATTGGGTGCTTGATCTAATTTAAAGGGTAGTCCATAACTAGAAGAATATGACTTGGTCATTCATCTAAAATAATTTGTACCTCCTTTATTAAAAAATTTTAATGGTATAGATAATCGTAAGCAACATCTCGCATAATTCAGAGCTTGTTACAAAAATGGTGCAGTCAATGACCCTTCTATTCTACTTATTTATTAACATCTTTTAAGGTATTACATGTGATTGGTATGTAAAATTGCCCATTGGGTCGGTCCATACCTTCAATGAACTAGAAACTATATTTATGAAGTGATTTGTTTGTACAAAGCATCACATCATCATTAGCAATCTGGTAGTGGCAAAATAAAATTCAATTGAATGTTTGATAGACTATATCTTGAGATGGATGAATTTTAGCATTATGGGTGAGCCGTAACAATAAGAACAACATGCTATAGAGATCCTTATGAAAAATATTCATGGCTTGGTTACCTTTTTACTCAAAGGATTTACAATCAAAACTTTTTAGAAGTTATTGAGTTAGGCCTCCAATCTTCAAGAGAAAGAATTTCAACTAATAATCTTAAAAGATTAATCCTCTTTGAAAATAAAGAAAGAAAACCCTCATAAAATTTTAGAGAGAAAATTCGGAAAAGTGTTCATAGTCAATAAGAGGAAACAACCGATAGACATCTAGGCAAAGAGTCTGAGTCTATCTCCTCATTGTCTTGAATTAACATACACCAAAGTAATCAACAGTCTAGACCCAGACTTTATCGTACTCTAGAATAGTGAAAGGAAAATTTTGACTACTTTAAAAGCAAAATAGATCCATTTAGAAGAAAGGCCATTAGGAAGATATTTAAAATCCTCACAAAGAAACATACATTTAGGCTTCCTCATCCTAAGAAACTGGAACTAGTACATAAATCAGGAAATCACCAAATGCTTGGACATTAGTTAGAATATTGTATAACTTTTAAAAAATGGCTTGATAGAAATTATAGAGATGGAAAAGTTGTGATACCCGAAGAATATTTAGTTAATTTGAGTCAAGAATCTGCTAAGTGTATATTTGGCAAGACTTCAACACCTTCTCCTATTTAAAAATTTGATGATAGGTGGGATGTAACATTATCCCAATCTCTTAATAGAATCCTTAATAAACTATATCGTTAATCTTTCTAAGAATCCAAAATAACACATAATACTATTCAAGCTAATTCTTTGGTAGCTCATGATGAGAAGCAGAGTCAAGTTCCTACTTAAGAGCATAAGGAAGGGCGAGTTGATCAAGCTTTTATAATCTCATGGGAGGAAGAGAGGAATAAAATAAAATTAGGTTTTGATAAAATAGTTGTTTCTACAAATGGAGAGCACGTGTCTTTCAAACCATCAACTCTCTATGACTTTTACTTCATCCCACCTAGGACTAAGAAAGTAATGAAAAAAGATTCTTCATATATCATGTTTGTTTATACTATTAAATAATTAGATTAAAATTTTAATAATGTTTAAAACAATTCTCAAGAAATACTTATAAATGATGTAGATGAATAATTCATATACTACTCTAATAATGATTCCTCCTTACATAATTTATATTTGTTGTGAATCTATTTTCATGGATGATGATTTTGATGATAGCAAACACTTTTTATTTCTCTACGACTGCCTTATCTTTTGACATTTCAGGTCCACACGAACAGACTGCAATTTGGAACTAGCTCAAGATTGGGTAGACTAGGTCTAAGTCACTTTGTACATTTTTTCCATTCTTGAGTCTATTGTGTTTGGTGTGGCTCCTGATGCTTTGTAACTTGGAAGATTTCTGACTGTTCCCTAGAGTTTACTATTTTTGTTAACATCGTCCAGGATGATTTTATATCATCCTGGACGATCGGTTCAAAAGCAGAAACCCTAATTAGGGCATCCTCATTAAAGCAGCCGTCATTATGCAAAAAACATCATCCTGGACTATTTTGTATCAGCCAGGATGATAGGCTGAAAATAGAAAGAATCTGCCACCAGATCTATTTAGGAATTCCTCTATTTTTAGACATCATCCAGGGTATCGTCCAGGACTATAAAATATCATCCAGGATGATCCAGGATATTTTTTTCCAAAATTAATATGGCATTTAAGGAAAGCAATTATGACTTGACTGGACGATTAAATCATCTTGGACGATCGCAGGATCGTCTGGGAGGATATGCTGGACGATTGGACATCGGACAGCTCTATTTTAGGGCGATGTTCAGGATGATATTCCATGATTTATACTGATCGTCCCGGACGATATATTATCATCCTGGACGATATGAACAAATTTCTTCTAATCGTCTTAAATCATCCCGGCTAATTGGGCTTAAATTGCACTAATCGTATAGGACGATATTTATATCATCCTGGATGATAAAGTTGACAACTTACATTAATGAGCTCATTTTGAGTTCTTTTATTTAAGCTTTAGCAAGGCGCTTTGTAAGTGTCACTGGCAGCCATTATAGCTTCGTTCTTTTGGGGGAACTTGAAGAGAGAGTTTGAAAGGGAGTGAGGAACGGGTAAAGTCTGAGAGGGAGAAGATCCTGTGAGGGGGGACTCAAGGGAGTGTGGAGGGGGATTCCACACGGTTGTTCTGGCAGGCTTGCACCTTAATACCATAAGATTCAAGGCTTGTCTTGAGGGAATTTCACCAAAGAAGAAGATCTCTTTGGTGTCAAAGGACCCGGCGACTCCGCCGCACCGGGGAAGGTGGAAGTGATTTTGTAAGGGCTTCTCCGCCTAGCTGTGGGGGCTAAAGGAGAGACACTTAGTTTAGTGCAATACTTGGAGGGTGCCTCTAAGGAGTGGACATACGTCAAGGTTTGACCGAACCACTATAAATTCGGTGTATTCTTTCTTTATTACTTCCGCATTTAATTTCCGCACTTTGGTTTTTATTGTGGTGATATTGTTTTTTATTTGTGTTTTGATTGAAAGATATTTTTTACCAATTCATCTCTCTCTCTTAATTAGCTTTGGGTCAGTTCATAAGGCCTAACATCCCTAACGATCTTTCAATATGGTTATCCTATTAAGATAAAATTAGAAATTTTTTATTTTGATATTCCTCCATAAGTTAGTTAAACGATGATATATGGACTACAATAAAAATACATTGAAGATCCTTCTCTTAAATAAATACTGCAGGCCAATTTTCATAGTAGTATGGTTTGTCCTCCTTAAACTATAGAAAGGGAAACAAGTTGTAGATAATCTAGAAGCTCCCAATTAAAAGTCAACCTCCACAAGCTCAACATCCAAATGCAAAGAATACTTAAATTTCTATACTGGAATACAACATGTTAGCTCACCTCAGAAAGCAACCTATAAAACTGAATATTTATATTGCTTTGGTTCTTTCTACAATAATTACAAAGTCTTTACTTAAAGATTTTCTAGATCCACAGATCTGTATGTTTTAGTTTGCATCAATATGAAAGTAGATACTCATAAACTCATATTTGATAAAATGATGTTGTGAGGATTCAACAAGAAAGGCGAGAGAGATTTGTATTTGATAATTCAACATTTATCAATAGAAATCCTATAAACTAGATTTAAATTTTATAAAATAAATTATGATGCTTCTTTTAACACTCTTCTAAGTAGACACTAACTCCATGAATACAAAGTTGCATCTTTACACTTTATTAGTGCATCAAATACTCTCAAGAGGGGGTAGAGCTCTACATTAAGGGTAATTTGCAACATTTTTTTATTCATAAAGTTGCATTATATGAAGATGCTTCCTACCAAACAAGCAGAATAAAAGGATAAAGAATATTATTCTAATCTCAAACTTGATGTGATATTATTGCTAATCTTTCATTTGATGAGCCTGAATTAGAAGCTATGATATTTATTGAAGATGTTATATAAGTTCAAAGACAAACCACTGAAGAAGCTAATCATATCATTCCTTCTATTGAATAGTTAAAATTTCATGTGCTAGACAATTTATGTTTATGATTTTGTTGTTGTGCTAGACATTTCATGCTTACTTTTATTTGATATTATAAGGTAAAAGGTTACAAATGATGTTATTTTCATTTTTTTTTAATGACACAATGAACTAAAGGAAGAGGTCGAGGATTAAAAAACCATGTGATACAAGAATGTAATACATATTGATTTTGAATCAAGTTTGGATGAAGTCATATGTGTTTGAGAAAGATACTCATCCTGCAAAATATAAGAAATTTATCAATCAGCTAGAGTTTGAGATTTTATAAAATTTATGGTGATGAGGACAAGGTCTATGTCACTAGTGAAGATAATTTAGACTTTTATACCATGAAGAATTTAAAAAGGTATGTAGAAAATTTTATCTTAACCCCACAATCCCAAAAATATGTAAAGGGGTTAGAGGTTAAAGCCTAGCTTATTTTAAATCCATATTGCAAATCAAATACCTTTATACCTTCAACCAATAAACATCCAAAAACTAATGTAACCCTCAATGACCCTGTTATGGATGAGATAATATACTCCCTTTTGATTTTTTTTTTTTTGAAAGAAATGCTAAAGTGCATTAAAAACACCACCAAAAACAAAAAATCAAGTCACACCTAAAGCATCACATTCCTCCTTCAAGCAATACAAGAAAGAAGGAGGAATTAAAGCATCATGGAGATCTTCCCACAAAAAAGATCTAACTAGAGAAAAATTAGCACAAATATCCACTAATTTGTTGTCCTCCCTATTCGAGTGAGAATTGGTACTCAAATTTTGTGAATAAATTTGCTAAACAAGAATTAATGCCTTCAAATTAGACTAGAGGTGAAATGCAACAACTTAAACTCTTGTGGAGTAAAAAAATATCACAAATATGCATCAAGATCAAGTATTGGCTTTACTACTCTATGTTTGTTTGATGATGATGATAAATATTGCTTTGATATCTCAAATAATCTAGATTTTTATAATCTCTTTTCAACAAATGTAAATCCTTTTAATGAACTCTATCTAGAGATTTCATATGATTTGGATGACTCTCAAG
The DNA here is from genome assembly GCF_001605985.2 of Dendrobium catenatum. Classification (NCBI taxonomy): domain Eukaryota; kingdom Viridiplantae; phylum Streptophyta; class Magnoliopsida; order Asparagales; family Orchidaceae; genus Dendrobium; species Dendrobium catenatum. The sequence goes on along the minus strand of NW_021319545.1, from coordinate 5,180 downwards.
TTAAATATGCACCTCTTAAACATGAAGAGGAAATTAAATTTATAATTATTTATCTAATAGAAATAAATTTAGGCACCGAAAAAAGACCCTTATCTTATATCTATAAGATCTTTGTTGAATGAGGATGAGGCAAACAACATGATAAACTTATTATCAGAAATCAAAGACTACGACTCATGGAGTAATAAAGAGAAGCTCGAATTATATCAAAACATAAAAGAGCACATGTTGGTGATCCAATCATAGATGATTCTAATAAATCAAGTGCACTGATGGATACTAATTGACCTTAAGAAGAAAGTCATAGTTAAAGTTAAGAAGTAATTGATGATGGCTTTATTAGAGAAGAGAAATATCCAACCTAGCTTGCTAGCATTATCCCAGTTAAGAAAAGAATAGATAAATATGTATTTGTATTGATTTTAAAGATTTGAATAGAGCTTATCCTAAAGATGAGTTTTTTCTTCAAATACCAAAACCCAAAGTAGATATCTCTTTTTCGTATGCAATGTTTTTTATGGATGGTTCATTTGTACATAATCATATTAAAATGAATCATATATATATTCAGAACATCAATAGGGATCTATTGCTAGAAAATTGTACTATTTAGATTAAAGAATAATAGAGAATTTTATCAATGAGCAATGATAAGGATTTTTTATGAACTCATCCATCACAAGGCAGAGTGTTATGTTATTGAACTAGTCATAAAAAATCTTAAAAGAGAAGATCATTTATATAACTTGCAATTTGTTTTCTAAAGCTTATGCAAATACAATTAAAGAATGAATCCTTTGAAGTATTATTTTAACGTTACTTTAGAAAAAAAAATGGTTTTCATAATTCGACATTGTGTAATCAAAATTGATATGAATGAAATTAAAAAAATAATAAAAAAGCCTCCACTTAAAGTCTTACCCAATGGTGATCTTTCTAAAGTCGATTAGAATACCTTACAAGATTCATATCAAACCTTTCAAGTAGACGTCAACCAATTACAGTATGTGCAAGAAAGACACTTCATTTTTGTGGGATGAGAATTGCTAGAAAACATTCAACATTATAAAAATGTATTTCACAAATGGTATAGTACTTTTAGCTCCCATTTTAGGAAAGCTACTAATTCTATATATAACAACATTAAGTGAATCTCTTGGCACTTTTTTTAGCTCAAGCTAATGAGAAAGTAAAAGATAATGTACTTTATTATTTGATTAGACATTCAATCCCCAATGTAGTAAATTATCCTTTAATTGAGAAGTATTGTTTAGCCTTAATATTCATTTCTTAGAAGCTGAGGAACTACATGTTATCCCACAAAGTAAATTTGATATTGAAAGTAAACCCACTATAAAATTTGATGACTTCATCAACACTATCAGGAAAATGAGCTTAATTGTTGTTGATTTTTTCACAATTTGAGATTACATATATACCTTTGTGAATAGTGAGAAGACAAGATGTTGTAAATTTTGTAGTAGCTCATCTAGTATAGAATGAGTATATAATTATGTCCTAATAAAAGATGAATTACTAGATGAACATATCATGTAATTAGAATTAAAGAAAAAGTCTATTTGGAAATTTTATTTTGTTGGTACTGCTTCTAGTCAATAAGGAGCATTTGATGATATTTCCTAACATAAGCTAGAATTGGTATATTATTCATCAAATTGGATAAAGGTTTGATGCATTACTCTTACCATATGTCAAATCCTTGTGCAAACTATGAAGCTAAGTAGTATGCACTAATAACGGGCTTAGAATTGAGAGCCTAAAAAGAAATCAAAGAGACCAAAAATATTTGAAGATTTATAGCTTAAGCTAAATATTATATGATACATTTGCTAAAATATATTATAAATGTGATGTTAAACAATATTAATCATGGAAAGAATTGTATAGAAGATGCTCTCACAAAGCTATCAAAAAGCATTACCAAGTCCCAAAGGAGACTCAACTCCGATATAGGTGCAAGGATGATAAGTTTTATCTCCTATATACTTTGAATATATAAATTGAAAATTTTCAACTAAGGTGAAAAATATCTTAGGAGTAGATGATGAAGTGTTGGATTAGAGAAAACTTTTCATCAAATACTTATGAGAAAATAAGCACCCTCATAATAAAATAGTTGTAGATTAAATAAAACGAAGATCCTTGTATAGAAGATCATTTAATTAGATATTGTTGTGGTGTTTAACTAAATCAAAAGAATAGATCATAGAAGAAGTGCACACTAGATTGTGTTGTGCACATTAATATGTGCTAAAAACAAACATTAAAATCAAATGAATTGGATATTATTAATCATCAATGATAGATGATTACATGAGTGTTACACATCATTGTCATCAATGTTGGGTACATGGTGTACTTTTGCAAGAACCACCAAATATCCTACATCTAACCATTGCCTAAAGAATTTTTGAAAGTTAGGTACATATATCATCGATCTGACAGATCCTCCATATTTTAGAGATCATAAATTTATATTAGCAGCTACAAATAATTTCGTAAAATGTGCAGAAGTAAGTCATTTGAGAGAAGTTATAGCTATCCACATTTAAAATTCTTTAAAGAAAATATTATATACATATTCGGTGTTTCTCACTAAATTATTTTATATAATAGTCTATGAAAGATCATCTGGGTTATTAAACCTTTACAAACTAGCCCGAGGCTAACCATGATTGCAGGGGGGTATTGGTTATTTAAAATTTTTCTTAAAGCATATAGAAAATATTTTTGAAATCTTTTTGAATATTTAAAACAATTCATTTTTGTGGAAACAACACTAATTCGGAAGAACAAAAATTAGAGATTCCAACCACAAAATAAATTTTAGAATAATGAAGAAATTGTTTTTTGAGAGAATGCATAAATTCCATTAAAATGAAAAAGTAGATAACCTAATACAAACTAGGCAAAAGAAGAAAATGGTCTCTTTTTCAACAAGAAAAAAGGACTTTATTAAAATTAACTTTGTTAATTTAAACTTATTATAAATGTAATGAATACCACTATCTCCTATTTTGAAACTATTGAGATGCAGGGGATACCAAAATATAGAACAACCCGAGGGTTGATTAGTATCCCAGAGTTCCCATCCAGTTAGAGAATAAGAAATAGTAAAGATCTCATAAACATTTAGGCAAAGTTCAAAGTAACAAGTTAAACTAAGGAAAAGGAAATTAAAGCTGAAACTAAAATTACAATTCAATAATAAATTCCAAATTTTTGGTATAACTATTCCAAACTTTAAGATCATATGGTCCATCTTCAAAAAAATCACAATTTTGTTGCTATCCACTGGAGAATCCTTCTTCATATCAGTGAGAAAAAAGGGAAGAATAACCTTTCGAATCATTCTTGTCTTTGTGTTTAGCCATCTTCCTTCTCGGTAGATCTCTCACCGGACCCAATGCTTGGAGTTCTTTGAATAAAACATTCTTTGAACCGGGGGTAACATTCTTCTTAAAAAGGTTTTTATCTTTTTAAAGAATAGTTTTTTTTTTTTTTAAATTCAAACTAATAGCTGATGGAGGAGAATAAGAATCATGGATTGAAGTATGAGTGTAATTACCCTTCACACTAGCATCAGCCACCAAAGTTGTTGAGGGTTCAAATTCTATATTTTTAGCTCTCAAAAATTCAGCATCATGAGGAGATTCGGTAGCCTTTTGAGGAGTCAAACTTGAAATTTGAACTTCCTTATTTTCAGCCTCCAAAGTATGTGGAAATTTATTGCATTCCACTTCTACTAGATCAGCCCAACAAATTACCGATTTTAAATTTTCAACTTTCTGAATTTGTCCCATCTTTCCAGAATAGTTTTCAGGCTTATCAGGAGTCAAACTCGTGACCTGCTCTTTCTCAACCTTCTCCATAACATCCTCCATTGTTAATGGGTTTTGAAAACTCAAATTCTCAGCAATCTTAGGAATGTATGTTTGAATAACAGACTTTAATCCAGCTAGAATTGATGGGGATAAATCCGGCCGAAGCTTCAAATTCTCAGTAATCTTAGGATTGTCCGTTTGAATAACAGACTTTGGTCCAGCTGGATTTGTTGGGGATAAATCCGGCTGAAGCTCCTCAATATCCTTATTAGCCTCCTTGCTTTGTGGGATTTCAAAATTTGAAATTTGAAATCCCGGATTTCCAGCCCTACTATGTTGAATTCCGGTAGAGTCTTCCTCCTCAATTGTACTCACCAAATCAAATTCAGTAATTTCATTTCTAATTTCTGAAATCAATGAACCAGATTGATTGTGTTCAATATTTGTAACAGCAACTTCATCTCCTCCCTTAATTTCAGCAATTTTTTCAGCTATCTTCAATGGAAGCCATTCTGAGTTTAATCCACCATAACTCCGGTAATCTGGTTGAACATCTGCACCATGGTTTAGACGAGAATACCTCTTAACACTTTTAATATTTCTTTTGAATTTGAAATTGACGTGCATCCAAGGTCCGTAAGAACTATCTGTTGAGTCTAGTAATTAGGTTGTTAAGCCTAAGTGAATGTCCCAAGGCTACCAAGACGGGGGTGAATTGGTGGGGTGAATTGGTAGTTTAAAAAATTTAAATCCCCTTTTAGAAAATTATTGAACCGAAATAAATTTCTTTTGAATTTTGTAGAAAAATGTTTTTCAACCACAGAGTTTTTAAAACTGAAATATGAATATAAAGTGCGAAAACGTATAAACAGTAAAGTAAATGACACAAGATTTCTAATGGGTTCGGTCTATAACCAGACGCCTACAGTCACTCCCCAGGGCACTCTCTGCGTATTGCACTAATACCTAATAGTGACGTCTCCTTTTGCAAACTACCAGCAAGGCGGGAGAATCCTTTTACAACACACCTTTTCACCACTCCCCGGTGCGGCAAGGAGAATGCGTCCGTCCTTTACACTATCCCCAGTGTTGGCAGAGGAAGCCCTTCCTTCCTTTCAAACACTCGTCCTAGTGTGGGGCAGAGAACCTTCCATCTTTCACAACTCTTCCTAGCTGTGGGCAGAGAACCCTTTCGTCCTTATCTACACTCTCCTAGTGTGGGTAGAGAACGCGCTTTCCGTCCTTTCATACTCTCGCTAGTGGGTGGGCAGAGAACTTTCGGCTGTTCACACTTTCCTAAGTGTCGGCAGAGGAAACTCGGATTTCCTTGACAAG
>NW_021319544.1:1134843-1183253 GCF_001605985.2 Dendrobium catenatum | reverse complement strand
TCAAGCTTATCAGATTCACGGAGGATCCAGGATCGATTTGTATTCGTTTGATGATCAGCTTATCGCTCTGTGCAGTAACATACAGAGGACGATTATGGTCTGCAGTCCCAAGCATCATGTCCTCTTCGGAGAAAGTAATGAATGGCTCATTACGAGGTTGTAGAACTTCAGTCAAATTACATTCAGCAAAGTACGCCTCGTATCTTTCGGGATCTTTGAGAGCCTGAATCAGTCTCCCAAAGGTCTTTTGACATTACCAGGGCATCGTATATGCTAAGCTGTGCTGGGATCTTTTTCAGATGGGATAAAATATTATAATCTATCCCATTGGCTGAAGTGTTCTTTTTCTTGGGATCTTCAGGGATAATATCATCGTTTTTAACTATCTCTTTCTTCTTATCTTTATTGGAGATCCCTTTCTTCGGTGGAGGCGGTAGTATCTTGCCGCTTTTTAACTACACTTGAGCAATCTCCTCAGGTTCAGAGTCATTTAATAGAGCATTTTCTTCAGAATCAGACATTGTTGCATCTAGGGACTCATCTGTTGATTCAGAATCATCACCCAGATTTACATGTCCCATCCGAGACGCTATACTAGGGTCTGATTCATCTCCCTTTGGAAAATACAAATCCTCCTCCGAACTATAATCCATCGGCAACACCATCATACAAGATTCAGAGGGAACTTCTTCAGTGTATTTTTCTTTTGTCAAGATACTTGGCACCACCAAGATGATCCGACATACTTCTGTTGGAAGAGAATCTTCATCATTTTCTTCAGCTTTATCTATTTTAAGCTCTGCTATGAAATCAGCGAGCTTGATGGGTCGCCTCACAGTCTGATAGTATTCATCCAAACTATTGATAACTCTCTGAGTTGCAGTCATTTTCTCTTTGGGCTTTTTCAGTTTAGTCTTCTTCTTGGATGATTTCACCCTCCTAGACTTCGAAGTGCCCGCTTGATTGGAAAATTGTTTTAAAGTAGAAGATCGTACCACCGGCAGTGCCTTCAAATTTATCATGGGCTCAATATGAGACTTCCACTTTACACCTAAAACTTCTTCAAGCTGCTTCAACATTTTCAGTCTTCTTGGAGACCGTAATCTCCCATTGCTCTTCGTGAACTGGCTCATTTTCTTTTCTTCTTTCTTCAACCAGGGGTACGAAAGAGGACGTGACCAGCCGAGATGATTCCTTTCTAGGGTGAGACAACACATTGTCGGACAATGTGAGTTCCCCTTTTTGATATTTTCTTTCAAGCCAATTCTTAAAGATGTAGCAATCTTCAATAGGATGGTTGAGTACCCGATGATATGGGCAATAATTTGAGTCACCAGTGTGCTTCGACTCTTCGGGTCTCTTGCATTCAGGCAGTTCTAAACCTGATTTCAACACTTGTCGAAATAATTTGGCGACACTCCCTCTTGAATGAATATTCTTTATTCATTTTATCTTTGAGGAATTGGAACGTTCTATCACCAGTTCCTATTGCCTGTCTCGGGCGTTCTCCTCCACCTTTATAAGTTCGTAGATTATCATTTCCCCCTAATATCAGCTTCGGCTGGGGGTTGGAGTTGTAGACTTGCTTAGGCTTCTCTTGATATTAAATCGGCTGTTTGCTTTTGTCTACGTTGTAAATCACTTGCTTTTCTCTATCAGCTCTAGAGAAGAACGTAGAGTCGGCTTCACCACTTCTAGTACCCGGGGCCTTAGCCTTCTTGGGCTTATCAGAGTGATTTTCTGATATGGAGAAATTCAATTTCTCAAACTTGGCCACTCTATCGAGCAAGTCTTGAAATGTGTTGATTGTATCCATGCACAGGAAGGGTTGCATCTTGTTATCAATGTTACCCATTAACAACTGTACGTCATGTTCTTCTTCAAGCTGTTGTTCACATTTCATACTCAGGTTGCTGCGCCAGCGAGTGATATATTTGGTCACTGATTCTTCTCTTTCTCTTATCCAGAGCGAGGTCAGCGATTGTGATCTTCTCAGTTGCACTAGTAAACCTCTTCACGAACATATTTTCCTATTCTGCGAAGGCCTTCACAGAATCATTTGGCAGTTTAGCATACCATTTAAAAGCAGTTGCTGTCAAACTGCTGACGAATTGTCGGAAGAGTAGGGCGTCATTGCCTCCTGTGTTCCCACAGGTGGCTTTAAACTGTGCTAGGTGCTGTCGGGGATTGTTAGTACCGTTGAAAGTATTGAACTTTGGTACATAATACCCTTTTGGGTACGGCACTTAGTCGTATTCAGCAGGATACGGACGACCTTTGTCCACCAACGTTTCTGCTTGATCAAAGGCTATAATAGCCCTGATCATTTCTGTAATGATTCCTTCCAACTGTACAGCAGTCATTGGTTCGGAAGTACTTGTAACATTTTGTGGAGTGGGCTAACGGATGACATTATGAGCCTCGTGAAGACCTTCAGGAATACCTCGTACTCCCGAGACTTGAGGCATTTGGAAATTGGAGGATCAGCAGGAGGATTGGGCATGGCACCAATAGCGACAGTTCTCTGCATCATCTGCATCATTGCCCCCATCTGAGCCAGCATCTCAGTCATCTTCTCATTCAACTGAGAGATTTCTCTATCTTTGGCTCTCATTTGTCTCCTTATATGTCTTTGCATGTCTGCAAGTGTGACATTATCGTCAGCGAAGGAATTCTCCTCGGCTTCTTCTTTTCTTCTTCTGCTTGGGAATGACCACCTCTGTCAGTGATGGACCCAGCTTCACGACGACGTTGATAAACTCGCCTAACAGGCGGTTGGTGATCGTCATCATCTTCACCATCATCATAGTAGGCTTCCTTATTAGCATTGGTGTGTCTCACCATATAGACTACATCCATGTCCAAGGTGTTATTTATTTATTGTATTTCTTCTTCAAGATTTTCCTCCATAAATTCATCAATATTTTCTTCAATATTTTCTCCCCCTTCAAGGTATTCTTCCTCTTCTATATTTTGATCATCTATATTTTCTTCCAGTACTTGGATCTCCGAGCGGCAAGGCCAATGGATTTTCGGTTCTTGATTAGGCACGGGGACTTCTTCGATCAGTGGGCTGCGATCGAAGTTAGTTTCTTCTTTTGGAAGGGATGGAAGATGACGGGATCCCCTGGAGGATTCTCCAAGGTGTCTACTGTCTGGAGGAGTGTTATTATGGGTCCTTTTTGGGGCCCACTTCTGACGTTGTTTGTTGACGGAGGCGGATCTCCGGAAAGCACAACCGGATGTCACGCTCAGATCAACTCTTCTTTCTTTCCTTTCATCCTTATTCCTTTGAGGCTTTGGCCTCAATACTTGCTTTACTTTCCACCGGGACCTTTCGATAGTGGATCCCTGAACATGCAGTTTAGGTGTCACACCCCGATGTTCACCGCGTGGGACATATTTCCTTTTTTTCCTCTCCACCGCAACAGATAAGCGTTCTCTTGGTGGAGTCCTCCTAGCTTCGACCATCAGTGGTCGTTGGTATCTTCTTTTATGCAATCCTCTCTCTTTTACAGTCTTCAGGACCCTATAGACCCAGGCCGAGAGAGTTTCAAGTTCTTTCCTCTTTGGAGGAGCTGAGACTTCAGGCTACTAGTCCCAAAATGATTTCTTCAGCTCACCAGTGGAGCTGTTTCTCTTCACCCATTTTAAATTCGCGAATCCATTCCGGGTCGGAATGACAACTTCTGGATCTTGGGCCTGCAGGTTAGAGGGATGGGCCGAGAATTGTTGCTGAGCCCGAAGTTCAGCATTTTTCTTTCTCCTTTGTCACCTAGTGAGTCTTCCTCCAGATGAGGAAGCCTTGACTTCATATTTCCCGTGCGCAAATAACTCAGTTGGCTGAGTAGTGGTGTTGGCAGTTACCACTGAGATTCTTCCATCAGCCACAATCCTCTTGGTGGCTGGAACTTCAGGCTGTGACAGCCTCTCAAACACAGAAATCCTCCCACGAGGAGTTTCAACTGTAGGTCGTTGTACTGGCAGATATACACGACCAGTAGGAGTTCCGGAAGTTCTTGCAACAACTGCAGAAAAATCAACACTACCAAATTGGATAGTAGCTCCAGTGTTTCCGGTCTCTATGACAGCATTAGCCAGTTGGATCCTGGCTCCTCGTCCTAGTTGGACGGTCATCGGGGTGTTCTGTAGATCCATCTGCATAAATGAAAAGCAATGATAAGTAATCAGAATCTGATACATCACCCCGCACTTTCAAAATGCAGAGACTTGCACAGAACACAAAACAAAAGCAAATATCATTAGCAAGCAATTCAAATAATAAAAAATTAAAGATCGCTAAATGCATATAAATTTGCTGAATGATTATTTTTAGAGAATTTAAAGTTTTGAACTGTTAAAGGATCATTTTGAAAGACTCAAATATTTTGAGTACGAATTGAAATAACTGCTACTATAAAACTAAGACGACTAGCCAAAAATATAAAGAGAAACTAATCCCCAATGGAGTCGCCAGAAATCTGTGGGCTCCGAAAATTCGGCCCCGGCCTCCGCCCGCTCTTCTTTTTATTCGGCGAGGGAGTTTGAACTGAATAAGTTCCAAGATAAATTTTGGAATGCAGATGGGTTTATAGATAAGACACTACCCAGAGATTTCGCCCTCATTTTGTGAGGACTTTATGATCTGAGTTCTGGTTTCCTATAGGTGCAAGCCCCTATAGTTAATTACCCCTCCCGATCACGAGAGAGAACTTTCGATTAAGGCTAGTCATCAATCAGATACGTAGAGATACGTGCTATCCTGTGAGAAGTTGAAGATTGGATATTTAAAATTTAAAATTTCATCATCTTTCACTTAAAGCGGATGGTGGGGGAATGGATGATGGACCCGATCAAGATCACATGGTTCCGTCATCCCGGGTCATCGCGGTCCCTGGTCTACTTAGTCAGAGGAGATAGTCGACCCAATCTGACAGAAGGATCTTTGTTGGCAGCCATGGGTTGCTTCGTTCAAGGGGACCTTGTAGACCTGGGGTGAATGTTTGTCTAAGGGGACAAATTTTAATCCACCTTAGCTGACAAAGGGCTTTGTGCCCTATCAATCATATCTTATTGATTCATATCTCAAGGATTTGATGCCAATAAGGAATGTAACGGCGCTGGCTATAACCGGTATTTCGTGGTGCCATTTGGCAACAAAACCACTCAGTTCAGAGGGCCCCGGGTCATAACCGTTTATCCTGCGGTGCCATTTGGCGGCGAACCGCCGGTCAGAGGACACGTACCCCATCCTTACTAACAGGAGACAGTTTTGAGAATAGATCCTAGTTATATTTTTGACTAGGCATTTGACTCTTTGTGAGCTGAAATTATATTTAAATTTATCCACCATGACAAACTGTTGCGGATGATTGATGGATTTTGCTTTAAGAACTGATGGGTTTATTTCAATTTTAAATATTTTTGGAATTTGGGATTTTAGATTTTTGGATTTTTATGGGTATTTTGGATGGAGCTTTGGATTTTGATAGGCATTTGGGTGGAGTTTGAAAGACATTTGAAATGTACTTTGGATATTTGGGAGACATTTAAAAATATTTGGGAACCCCTCCAGTTGAGATCTGCATTCAACACAGCCATCATCGGGGTGTTTGAGGTCATTTCTCTTTATGGATTGAACCTTGTCAACTCTGTCGGGCTGTCGACAGAGGATTGAGTTTCGTCGGCTTTATGCCTTTATTAGTGAATTCTTTTGATTTTAGGCTTTGAAGGCCCAATATGAATGTATTAAAATAAATATTCTGGTCGCCACGGCCACATATTTGTTTGTTGGTTCGAACCCTGCCGACTTCTATTGACCCGTATAGAAGAATCGGTTTCGAACTTGAATCCACTTGTCAGCCCGTGCAGCATCCCTAGACGCCACGTGTATACCAATAACACGCTCGCCGGGGCCCATGCGGGTTTGGGGACATTTTTATAATTAAACACTGTTGACTCATTTTTACCCGCCAAGGAAGATCGGGTTTAAAATTTGATAACCCCCATAGCATCCCTAAACGTCACGTGTGTACCAATAACACGCTCGTCGGGGCCCATGCGGGTTGAGATTATACTTTTCCCTTTAGTGTATCTATGTGTATACAATTTATAGTGCACGTGCAGGGGTACTTTGAAAGTATTTGTAGACGTCTTCTGTCTGCTTGCATAGAAGTTGCGGATCCGGTGGCGTGGCGTAGCAGCTTCTGAATAGAGTTGTTCGCTGCTTCGTACAGGTAGATTGTCGTGCACAACTTGTTGCTTTCTGCAGGTGGATCGTAGTGCACTAACGAATCTCCTACTTTATATTTGTTAATATTTGTTATAGTCCTTTTGTATTCACTTGTAGACTGCGTGTATAATAGGTCTCCTACGGTAGCTCGTAGGAGCTCGCCATAATTATGGTCCTCCAACCTTTATTATGACCTTCAGCCTCCATATGAAAATGACATGTTACATGTTCGTGCTTACAGAGGATTCCTCATTCATACAGCATACCATTCATTATTGCCTTTTATGCAAACCAATATGTTTATTTGTAACTTGATATTAGTTGTTGGTTGAACCACATTCATCGACGATCTCTTCATGTGTTTTGATTTGCAAGTCATTACATGTCGTTTGTCACTGCTTGTAGTCGAAAGACATTTGATGTTGATTATAAGGAGATTATTGCTTTTGCATCTCATCCACCATCGTTATGTACAAGTAGACTAGTGTGCTTTGGTACAAACCTCTGTTAATGCTTATAAGTAGATGTAGTAGGGGTCACTACATCTTCTTGCATGACTGTCGTAAAGACCATCATTATCTTACTCTGATGAAAATTGAAAAATTGCTGCATTCGTCGCATGTCTTTTCTTATATTGTTCATGAATATCCCCTTCCTTAAAATTATTGCTACTTTACAAATATGATAGGGATGAATGTTATTCATGAGTACATTGGAGATCTCATGCCACTATTCGTAGTAGAATTGTGTTCTTGTCTTGATTGTTGCTAGTGGATGAAAAAATTTTCTTTATCCAATATATGTCATTGTGTGATTGTAATAAAGTGGTATGCAAGAATTTGTTTATCACTGTTCATTTGATCATTGCACATAATTAGTCATGTTGACTATTGTAAGTCTTTTATTGTCACAAGAGGATGACCCAAATCTTGTATGATGCGTTTGCCCCTCAAATTAAGCTCATTTTGAATTCAAATTTCTTATAACTTGTTCACCTTGATTATACTCAAATTCAAATTGAGTTTGCATTTGTTGTAATTCAAATCTAAATTTGAATTCAAGTTCAATATGCGTTCAAGTCTTTGTAGTTATGACGTGCCACTTGCAAGTTCAAGTCTCAAATACTTGCAAGATTAATTCAAGTTCTATTCTTATCCACATGTTAACTAATTAATTAGTAATAAAAAAAACTAAACCTATATCTAAAGGCCGGCTGGAGCAGAGCAAGAGGGACGATCGGGTTCGGCCTCGCGTGAGGTAGGAGTTAGAGAGGGAGCAGGGAGATCGGGCTGGAGCAAGAGTTTGGTTCGGCTATGGTGAGAGGAGGAAGAAGGTAAGTCCTCTCTCTCTCTCTCTCTCTGAGATCGGGATCAGGAGGTATGTCGCCGGCTTCAGTGGTGATAGGGATGGGGTCGGAGGTTTGCTGGAGAAGAGAGGTATCGAGAGAGAAGGATCGCGTGGGTAGCGAACGGGAGAAGAAGCAGAGCAAGTGTCGTGGGAGGAGTTCGGTCGGCTTTTAAAGACGCGAAAGAACCTCCTCGAGCGGAGTTTGAGCGAGAATCGCGGGAAATCGACTGGAGCGGCGCGGTTTGCAGTGGGATTTCGGCACGATTTCGTGGATCCGACGGTTTACAGGTATGTATGCGGGAATTTGGTTTTAGTTTTCTTCTCTTTTGCTCTTTGGGTATAACATGGAGGTCAACAATGATCAATGAGAAGTCATTTTCAGTTGTGAAAGCATTTTGCTTTAATCTTATTTTGAAGCCGATGTCACCTTATTTTCTGACATATTCTAGAATAACAGCTCGTAGTGACGTCATGTTAGTATATGAGAAAGATAAAAAGAAGCTATAAAATGCAATGAAAAGCATAAAGAGGATCAATTTTACCATAGACATATGGAGGTCCAAAAACTAACAAATTTCTTATATTTTTGTTACTGGACATTATGTAGACATCAATTAAAAGTTGCAAAAATGTGTGCTAAGTTATCTTTACTTGTCTCCTCACACAGCTTCGGAGATTGTTTACATTAAATAAATGACGTTTAGAGAATAAAGTGTTCACAGGGTCAGCTTATAATGCTTCTAATAATGATCGGTAATAATGATCGGGCCCCTAAATTACTAAAGAAAAACTTCAGTGCATAGAAGTAATTATTTTTTGTCATAATGATATTTCATGTTCGGTGTTGAGCCCATATCTTGAATTTGATAGTAAAAGATGAGATTAAATGTGTTGATTTTGTGGTAGAAAAAATTCATGATACAATTTGTTTTTTAAATGCATCTGAATGCAGACAACTTCGATTTACTGATGTAGTTCAACAATTACAATTGCCAACTAAAAAGCTAGTTATGGATTGTCGAACTCGATGAAATTCAACCTAAAACATGCTTACAGTGGCTCTTAAGATGAGGGAGGCATGCTCTTCATATAGTGAGAGGGAACCATTTTATAACAACTATCCTTTAGAAAAGAAATGGAATAATATAGAAAATGTTTTTGACGTGTTTGTTTTTAATGAAGAAACAAACATCATTTCAGATGCTGAGTATCCTAATTCAAATTTGTTTTTATCCCAAATATGTACCACCAAGAAGATTCAAGATGATCGATCAATATCTCACGATGAATTTGTTAGATATATAACACCAAAAAAATGAAAGAAAAAATTGACAAATATTGGGGTGAATGTAATCTTCTGGTGGCATTTGAAGCTATTATGAATACAAGAATGATATTTCTTATTATAGGGTTTGCATATCCCATGATTTATGGAGATAAGAGTATGCATAATATTTCATATGTTCGTACATTATTATTTGAGTTGTATGAAGAATATGTCACATGCTTTGAAGAAGAAGCTAAAGTGGTTGGTGACACATTTAGATTGGGGAAAGAGTCTTCAATAGGGGCAAGTAGAAGTTCAAGAATGGCTCAAGAAGGTGGATCAAATAAATATAGTGGGTGGCATGATTTCCTAGCTTGTGTATCTAAAAAAACCAATAAGAAACCTTCAAAGTCATATTTAGAGAAATACCTAAAAGATGGTCTAGATATTTGTTCACATGGTCGAACATTCGATGTTATTGTGTGGTGGAAAAGCAATCAAATGAAATACCACATATTATTTAGATTGACTATAGACATACTATCAATTTCTATTAGCACAGTTGCTTCAGATTTACATTCTTAGCAGCAGAGAGAGTTGTGGATACGTATTACTCTAAATTGGTGTCGAAACAATACAAGCTTTGATATACAAGTCATATTGGGTTCGTGCACACTATGGATTGAAGGGCAGTATAAATATATTGATTTATTTGTTATTCCAAAATATTTATTTTAATGATTATTTTATCACTAACATATTATGATATATATACTTTGCAGGAAGTGGACAAGGATGAGAAAATTGAGATACCATTATTGTGTACTTAAAAATCATTTTGACCATAAACTGCATCTTATTGAAAATTTTTCTAATCAAAGTTATATTTTTTGTTGAGAGATTTCTATTATTGTTCTTGCTATATGCTTTTTTTAATGATTAATTCTATGCACGATAGAATTTCATAACCTAAACATACTATATTTTCAAAACATGGGAACAATGTGAATTTCTGGCTCCTAATAACCGCATACTATAGTGACAGAATATCACTAAAGGCTCCATTTATAGGTTTTGATATTCAGAACATCTATCGAGCCTCTTTGTATTATGCTAATTTATTTCTTTGAAAAAAGATAAATGGGTTTCTTCATTCTTAACTTCATTCACTGAAGTACTTTGTCATTGAAGTTGTGGTTGACCATAGTGAATACATTTAAACCATTGCATTACCTATTGAACTATGTTTCTGCATCATGATATGTGTTTCTAATCAAAGTTACATTTTTTATGACTTTTTTATTGAATATTTTGGTTCACTTTTAATTTAAGCAAAGAGGCTAACGTTCTTTTTTGTCATTTGCAAGTTGTCAAAAAACTAAATAATGAAGCTGATGGAAGCATAGAAAAATTAATTTTTTTGGGTAACTTTGTAATCTTCTAATGTCATATTTTCCAAAAGAACTTTGTGAGGGGTATTTGTAGTTGTATTGTTGTGTTATTTTGTTGCCTAAAATCCTTCAAAAATACTTTAAATTGTGTAATGCCTGCTGTGGTACAAGAACTATAAAATGAAAAAGCTTTTTCAATTTTTTTATAAAACATAGCAAAGTTGTGCTAGCTAAATGCTACTAAAGAAAAAAAAATTTAAGAGTTTATTTTATAATGCGTTCGAGATGTTACTGCTATTGGTTGTTGTTGTTTGCTCTTACAATTCTGTCTTGCTTTGGATGTATCTAGCGCAACCTATTAAAATTTTGATGAAAATGATGATATTATTTTTCATGTCCCTTGATAATCTGTGATGGGTCCAAAAAACTTATTTATTTCTAATTTGCTATTTCTATAGAGACATATCTCATTTTTCTTGATATCGCTCTTATTTTTTCCAAAAAAAGAGGCCTAGAGGCTGGAGCTATCTAGTTAATTCCAAAGTGAAATTTGTTACAAAATTTTGAAAATTTCAAATTAGCTTACAATAAAAACTTCATAAAAATGTCTTCTATTCGAGCCTACAATCGAGCTTGCAATCAAGCTGAACTCGAGCAAGTTATTAGAGTTCAAGCTAACGAGTCGAATTCAAGCCAGAGATTTGGACACACTAGTCGAGTTCAAGCTCAAGTTCTGGGCTCGAGTCAAGTTTGAGCAGCCTAAAAATTTGACAAGACAAACTCAAACTTGCTATGGCTCGAGCACAACTCGACTAGTTTACACCCCTAGACCTAACCCATTTTCCCGATCGCACTCCGACGCCCGCTTGACTGCCCGTGCTTGATCACCCATCGCATTCAACAGGGTCTGTAGGTCAGGTAATGTCACGTCAGGTTTAGGCCAAGTCAGTTCGGATCCAGGCTTATGACCAGTTTATCTAATCAAGTCGGGTTCGACTTAGGCGAGTTGAAACCGGGTTAATTCCGAGTTGGACCCGAACCCGACCCGAAAATTCATTTTGATACCCCCTACTTACAACAGGTAGATGGCTTCAAATTGATAAGTCATTTCTCCATTCCAAAATCCAAGTAAAATTTATCTCCAATTCTAGAAACAAAATTAAAACATTTGGTAATCGTTGCTACTTTGATTACTACAACAACATCAAAATCAATAATTGCAAAATACCAACAGGGAAAAATATTGAGGAATTTGTGGTTACCTAATTGAACCGTTCCCCATGCCTGCAATGAGCTTATGATTGGATTCAAGGTGATGCATGCATGTGTAGAGATTTCCGCTGAAGGCATTGGACAATAGTCCACCAGAAAGTGAATAAGGTGTTAGCATGTTCACCTGCTCTGCAGTCACTTTAGCAGTTGTTGCTGCAACATGATGTGCGAAATTCACTGAAGATTCTGAATAAGCTGTAATAAGCTTTCCCGATTGTCCATTCCATATATGAATAGTGCCATCACAGGAAGCTATTCTTTCACAAACTGACAACACGCATATAGAATTAACCACCTGTAAAAAAATAAAAATATTTTAAAAAAAACAGAGAAATAATTATATGGAATGAAAGTTGAACAATAGTTTTTGATGTACCAAATATTGTAATTTATTAATGTAAGAGGGAAGGAAAGGGTACATCAAAAAACAATGCAACTCACCATCAGCACACAATGTATTGTCATCGACATGACATCAAAATTTCCTAAACAATATAGCATTATTTTGTTTTATTCTGGGATAATAAAAAGGATGCTTTATTTTAGCAGATTCTTTGATGATAATGTTGCCTCTTAAGAAAGATCACAAATAGATTACTCTTAATTTCCTTAACTGGCTTCATTTTTTTTGCTTCACTTTAGTTGTTTAAGCCCTTTTACGAATTGAAGATTCGCCCTCACAAGATGATCTTACAAATACTAAATAACTAGAAGCAAATTTCTCCTCTCTCTCTCTCTCTCATATATATATATATATACACATACATATATATATGGATTCGAGCTCTTGATTACCTTTGTGACTTAGAGAATAAGATCTGAAAAGACTCATTACTTTTGCAGTAGTGCTCGCATTAGGCATGCCGCCAAACACAATCACCACCATTCTTACATGCATCCCTACTGGTAGTCTACCTTGAGCACCATTTACACTAACTTAAAAGCCAAAACTAATAAATGGTATTGGGTACATAGACTTCAACTCAGAATAACTTTACAATCTCTGCAATCTAAATGATCTATATTTCTTATAAGAAAATAATCAATCTGAGTTTTACTTTATCAATTCTTACAAGTGATGATATGTTCTCTTAAATAAGGTATTGGCAATAACAAAAATCATAAGCGAGAGCAAAATCTAATATAGTCTTACCTAATTCATTAGTTGCTCCAAACCCATAGCCAACAAAAATATTTTTAAAATCCTCTACCTCTGACAACCCATAGCCAACAAAAATATTTTTAAAATCCTCTACCTCTCTATCAGCATATACATTTAAATTTCCCCTAATAAAAACTTTTTTTTCAAGAGGTATCTTTTGTATTAATTCTTATAAATCATTCTAAAATTTAATTTTTAGTACATATCCAAACCTACTTGAAGACCATAAACAATTATAATATTAATAATCTTATCATCAACGATAATCTTCAAAACTATAATTCTATCTCTAATTCTATCAATTTTTACAACATTATCTTTCAAACTCTTATCTATAATCACACCTACACCATTTCTAGTATGACTCCCACTAGAATATCAAAGTTTAAATACTAAACTATCAATCTCCTTAGTCTTCTTTCCCACCCATTTAATTTTCTGAATACATAGAATATTTATCTTCATATGCATCATAATATCAATTAATTCCATTAATTTGTCCGCAAGGGAACCTACATTCCACGATCCTAACCTAATTTTAGTTTCATGGACTAGCTTCTTTTCCCACATCCGTCTATGATGTGGGAACTCTTGCCTATTTAACACTGCATCACTGCATTTGGATGACGATGTAGCGGCCCTTGCACACTTCTCGCTGTTTTCAGGCCATTCTGCGTGTCACTTTCAGAGAACACCCTAGCATTAACATAATGGATTAAATGATTCATGTCATGATTATTCGGCAAGTTTTACGGTGGCTGTCGACAACCTAACACAACATTTCACTTTTCTCATCCAAGACTTAGGACCTGGCAATGGCAGTGTTAAAATTTTAAAATATAATAGAAAAATAAAACATATTTCAAATTTTGTGTCAATCAAAATACCAAAATAATGGAACATTGAAACATAAATTGTCCAGGTGAGATGATGTAAGGCTCAAAAATTACATCTCAAGTTTAGACAAGTGAATAAAAATCTTTTGTAGAATCATTAGGGTAAGGTTAATCTATTCATCACAACCATCTACTTCATCTTTCCCATATTCTCTTCCTTATCATTTGATTTGTAGATGTTCATCTCATACTATGGCTGCACAATCTTTAAAAAATACTTAAAATTTGCATCATAAAGTTAAGTGCCAAAGCACCTAATGCCTCACACCAAGGCATCCACCTAAGCAACACCTTAGTGCTAATGCTTAACTAAGAGGTGTTTGAGGAAATGGAGCCATACCTCATCTCACATGGGTTCATGAAGGAGTACCCGACTCCCCTGAATTGAAATGGTATGCGTAGCATTGTCATTTGCATAATCATCCTTAAATTATAGGATTTACACTCCAATTATATTTTTCCTCCCCAAGCAATAACCAGTGACAACACGACATTGCGCTTCCAATCGTGAACAACATCGTGTGGGCTCCAAAAATTCGTGCCTCGACCTCCCCTGCTTTCAGAGAATTTTAACTAATTGAGTTCCATGGTAAATTTTAGGAAGGCATATTGGGATTGTAGATAAGACACTACTTAGAAATTTCGCCCTCATTTTGCAAGGACTTTATGATCTGAGTTCTAGTTTTCTATAGGTGCAAGCACCTATAGTTAATTACCCCTCCTAATAACAAGAGAGAACTTTTTAATAACGTTAGTCATCAATCAGATACACAAGGAATATGTGTATCGGGCTTATAATAGCAGCATGGGTTTGGATATTTGAACGATTTGACATTTAAATTTTGAAAATACACTATCTTGCATTTAAAGCGGATAGTGGGTGAGTGGATGATGGACCCGATCAAGATCCATTGGTTCCGTCATCCTGGGTCATCATGGTCCCTAGTCTACTTAGACAGAGAAGATAGTCGACTAACTTGATAGAAGGATCCTTGTTGACACCAATGGATTGCTTCGTCCAAGGGTACCTCGTAAACCTAGGGTGAATATTTGTCTAAAGGGACAAATTTAAGTCCACCTTATCCCTGTCAGATACTATAGCATTGGGTACTCCATGCAATTTGACCACATCTCTGATAAAGGCAGATGCCACTGTCACTGCAGTGTATGGATGTCGTAGGAGAATAAAATGAGCATATTTGCCCAAGCGTTCCACTCACTATGAAGCCCTCTTATCAGGGTAGCCCATATATGAAATTCATAGACACCTCCTCCCATATCTGACCTGGTAAAGCAAGTAGCTGTAATAATCCTCCTGGAGACATCACTATGTACTTGTTCCTCTGACATAACTCACACATGGCGACCATCTTCTCCACATTTCTATGCATCCCCTTCTAGCACAACTCTGAAGTTAGTCTCCTGTAGGTCTTCTTCACCCTTGAATGTCCCCCAACAGCGCTCCTATGGAACTCCTGGAGCAAGTATGGAATGTAGGCATCACAAACCTCCCCTGGTATAAAAGTCTCTCCCCAACCAAAAAATACACGGATGGCTACCCTCTTCCCTCAATAAATCAGCCTTAATCTTCCCCGACTCCTCATCTCGAGCACTCTCCTCCTTGATGGCTTCCAAATATAACATCAATGGAATTGACAGTGTTGTCGCCTGCAAATCCCCCATATATTTGTTCAAGGCATCTATCGCCTTGTTCTCCACTCTTAGCCTGTATAGGATCTCAAAATCATAACCCAAAAGCATGGATAACCACCTCTGATGCTCCTTTGTCACCATCCGCTGCTCCAACAAGTACTTCAAGCTTCGCTGGTCTGTCCTAACAATGAAATGCCTACCTAATAAGTAAGGCCACCACTTTTGGATAGCTAGTATAATGGTCATCAACTCCTGCTCATAAACTGATTTCAGCCTGGTCCTAACTATCAACACCTGGCTGAAATAGGCAGTGGGTCGATGATGTTACATGAGCACTACCCCAAACCCATATCCTGAAGCATTTGTTTCTATTACGAACACTTGAGTAAAGTTTGGTAGTGCTAAGACTGGTACAATCATCATAGCCTTCTTCAAACTCTCAAAAGCTGTTGTGGATGCCTTCCCCTTATAGGAATCCATCCTTTTTCAATTGCTCTGTTAGTGGTCATGTTATGGTGTTGTACCCTTACACGAACATCCTATAGTATCCTGTCAGCCCTAAGAATCTTCTCACCTCCTTCAGGTTCTTAGGTAATGGCCATCTCAACATAGCCTCAATTTTTTATTGATCTGCTATCACCCCCTCTTTGGACACAATATGGCCCAAATACTCCATACTGGTCTGGGTAAAACAACACTTCTTCAAGTTGGCCCTTAGCTGATGCTCCTGCAACACCTCTAGCACCCTCCTCAAGTGCTCCCAATACTCCTCTGTTATGTACACTAGGATATCGTCAAAGAACACCAAGACAAATCGCCTGAGATAAGGTCTAAAGACCTTGTTCATGAGAGACTGGAATGGGGCAGGTGTGTTAGTGAGGCCAAAGGGCATCACCAGGAACTCATATTGCCCCTCATTAGTTCTGAAAGCAGTCTTGGGCATATCCTCCTTCATTCAGATCTGATGATATCCTAACTTCATATCTATATTGGTGAAGATCACTGTCCCACTTAACTCATCCAAGAATTCATCAATCACTAGTGTAGGAAACTTGTCTAGCACAATTTCCTTGTTCACTCCCCTATAATCCACACAAAACCTCCTGTTGCCATCCTTTTTCTAAACTAGTAGTACTGGACTACAAAAAAGACTAACATTGGGGCTGATAATCCCCGCCTCCAACATTTCTCTAATCAACTTCTCAATTTCATCCTTCTGAATTTGAAGATAGCAGTAAGGTCTAACACAGATGGGTGAAACACCTTCTCTCAAGGTGATTGCATGCTCCTGCTCCCTTGGTGGAGGCAATCCCTGAGGCGACTAAAATACCTCCTAGAATTGCTAGATCAACGACTGTATGGAGAGGGGTATGTTCACTCTCTCCTCCAATCTAACTCCCTCCAATCTGTGCAGCTCCACCAAATAGCCTTCCCCCACCTCTTGGATATTCCCCACTATGGTTTTTAGTGATGACATGGCTTTGGATAGCCTTGCATCTCCCTTGATCACCACCTTTCTTCCATCCACCCTCAGCTCCATCGTAAGTACTCCCCAATTGACCTTGGCGTCCCCCAAGGTCCGCAGCCACTTCATACCCAGGATGACATCTGTACTTCCTAACTCCATTGGGAGAAATTCATCCCTCACCTGAATCCCCTAGATGGTCAACACCACTCCTCTACAGATTCACTGGCCTTTCTCCACTTTTTATGTACCCATCATCACCCCATAACAACCGGTGTCCAACAATTTCACTCCCAATTGGTCGATGACCTAAGTGAAAATGAAATTATAGGTAGCCCCACTGTCAATCAGAACCACCATATCCCTGTCCCCTATCTCCCCTTTCACCTTCATGGTATGATTCGTGGTGAATCCTACTACCGAGTTTAGGAAAACCCTACCAGGTCCAGATGCATTTTCTCCTCTATCTCCTCTACTTCTCTTTTGCCCCCCTCAGTTTCCTCATCATCACAAATGGTGAAAACCTTAAGAGTTTGGTCCCTACACCTATGCCCTGGGGTATACTTCTCATCACACCTGAAACACAACCCCTTTGCCCTCTTCTCCTGTATCTCCTTCCCCGTCAACCTCTCCTCCTGGTACAGGACTCTTGGATGCTAAGTGGGTGGTCTTTATCCTGTAAGTGCCTCCTAAGTTATTGCTCCAAACTCCCTTCTCTAGATTCTTCTGATTCTCCACCAGTTGTCTTAACTTCATAGCCTCTCAAGTCACGAAGCATCATGACTTTCACCACCGCTCTGATCTCTATCTTGAGCCCCTTCATTAAGCTTCCCTCCAATGCAGTTTCTGATAATCGCTCCACCCGACTGGCTAGGTGCTCGAATCGAAAGTGATAGTCTGTCACTGATCCGTCCTGTACCAGTGAAAAAAATTGCTCATAAAAGTCTCATCCCCCATCGGTTTAGAAACGATCGAATAAACAATCTTTGAATACTCTCCAGCTCCGTATATGTCTCCTTTGGTCCCTCCACTAGAACCATGACAACGTCTTCCTTTCCAAAAATAGGCTAGTTGCTGTCAGTTTCTCCTCATCTGTCAACTCGTTGACAGTGAAGTACCTATCCGCCTTGTAGATCTATCCATAAGCATCGTCCCCTTCATAAATTGGATCTTCAGCTTTACTCACCTTTAGCTCTCCCTCGTTTCCTTATATTCCTCAATATTTTCCCCTCACCCAAGTGCTTTGCTCTCCCCACGTCTCCCGATCTTCCCTTACATGTTCATCTTCAAACCCCTCTTCACTTTCTTCCCTCTTTCTCCAAAATCAGCCCCCCTCCTACCATAATTTCCCTCCTTTCTTTCTCAAAAACCATCCTTTACTCCTTACACCCTATTTCCACATCTCTCTCCCTGCCTTCCCCCTTTCTCCTCAATGATTTCAACATCATTTTCTGTGATGACCGGTTCATTCGACTGGTTCGATAGAACCGACTGAACCCCCCTCCCTATTAATCGTGAACAGACGTTCGCGAAACAGAGGGAGCGGGTGGTCGACTACGTGCGGGAGAGCGAGGTAAAGTTCGTTCTTTTCGAATTTTAACAATCGATCGCGTTAAAGGATGAGAATAATCAACTCCTTTTCATTCCCACAGTTAAAGGAGTGTTAATTTGGGAGAATTTGCAACGAACAAGAGGAACGATTGAAGAGGAAGAAGGAAGAAGTGCGTGGTATTTTTCTTTCCAAAAATTTTTGTATAAATTCCCTTCTTTTATTTCATCCAAAGCAAATGATATGCCTTGAAGGAATAGGGGGGACTGAAATCAAGGAGAGAGAATTTTGGAAGAGAAAGAAGGATTTTTGGGAGATTTGGAAAATCCCCATTATAAGTAATTTCTATCATGAAACTATTCTTAAGTTTTATTAGATAAAACAAGTTCATAAAAACTTTATTAGTTGATGTTAGAGATTTGGAGAGAGATTCAAGGTTTTACCCTACGCCGAAGACTTGAAGGATTCAAAGTGGGTAATTATAATTATGAAATTTAAAATTTAGTATTATTCTTTTGCTTTCAAAGTTTTATTTTAAAGACTACCATGTACGAAATTTTGAAAGAGTAAATGCCTAAATATTTGTAAATATTGTTACAACAAGAAACAAAAGAATCGAATAACATGCATGTATAAAAAGAAAATACATGTATGTATTAAAGAATGAAATCAAGTATGTGAATAAAAAGAAAATACATGTATTAAAGAAATATAAAACAAAAGAAAATACATGTCATATGAAAATAAATATAAATGTTTATGATAAATGGAAAAGAAAGAAAAATGATATGTATGAAAATTTCAAGAGTTCACCCCCTTATGGTACTAGCTGGGGACGTCGTACTCGTGCACGTAAAAAGGAAAAAGAAAAAAGTAATGGAAATGGAAAAGGATAAATGGAAAAGGTTGTACCTTTGGGTACATTGAAACGGTGCTCCTGTACGAATTAAATGGGAAAATGAAATATTAAAGTTTTAAAAAGCTTTAAAATGTTTTAAACGAAAAATGATCGAATACGTATAAATTATTGAAATGAATTAAATAAAGTAAAGAAATTATATAATATATATTAAATAATATTTATAGTGATTGTTTTAAATAGTTACCCACTGAGTTTACTAAGTAAACTCAACCAACGAGTTTAAATGTTTCAGGTAGGTTCCTAAGAAAAGAAATGGCTGAAAGAGAAGAAATTGTCCACAGAAGGTGACGTGCAAATGACAACAGGTAAATCTACATTTTGTGTTTTAGTGGCTCTTTAAAAAAAATGAAGTGGTATAATGTTTAATGAATTTTATCATCCTACTTTTAGTACCCGCCTCGTTAGATCAAGCATCTGGGCCGAGTCGTGACAAAAGTGGTATCAGAGCAAGGTTAAAATATGAATCATACTGAAAGAGCCATTAGGATAATTATTAACGATTTTAATGTTAAATGATTATATTATGGTCAACAGGAACCAAAATGAGTATGAAGAAGAAGAAGAAGTGGAAAGAACAACACATAATGTTCTTGTTAATCCTAATGCATTGGCTCAAATGATGACAGCAGTGACTCAGTTGATTCAAGATTCAAGAAATCAATCATCGGGGAGTAGTAGTGATGGTGAATTGGTTATGGATAAGTATTTGAAATTGTTTCAGGATATGAGACCACCATTATTCAAGGGGGTAGAGGGACCAATAGAGGCTGAAAACTGGTTACTGAGGATTGAAAAGATATTAGAAGGAATGTACTGTCCAGAAGAGAGGAAAGCTTCCTTGGCAACCTTTGCATTAGAAGGAGAAGCTGAAAGGTGGTGGAGAGGGATGTATCAGGACAAATTTGAAGGAATACCTGGCATGCAAATTAAGTGGAATGATTTTACTCAGGTGTTCAGGGATTGGTTCGTACCTCCTTCTGCGAGGATTGGTATAAGGAGATAGATCAGTTATGCAGTTTGAAGCTGAATTTACAACATTAGTCTGATATGCTCCACAATTAGTACACACTACGGAGGATAAATGCCATCGATTCTTAGCTGGATTGAAGGATGCAATTAGGCAACCCCTGGTTCCTCTTAGAATTGAAGATTATACAGCGCTAGTGGAAAGAGCTAGAAGGATAGAGACCTGCAAAATACTCAAAGGAAATGTGATTTTCAAAAGAAGAGGAAAAGTTGTGAAGTTATGGGAGTCCCTCAGGATTCACATAGCAAGTCTTTTTCACAAGGTGAAAATTTTAAATAGAAAAAGACAAAGTCCAGCAGTAGTGATAGTTCAAGTGTGAATAGTTGCAGTAAGTGTGGAAAACAACATAAAGAAGAATGTTTATATGGTACAAATACTTAATTCTGGTGTCATCAACCAGGTCATATAACTAAGAATTGTTCTACTTTGGGGCAAAGACTACCAGGAGAGTCAAAGATAAATACTGGATCTCAGAGGAATGTTGGAAGACCAAGAACAGTAGAATCAGCTGCTTCTACTCCAGGATCAAGTCAAAGCATACAGAATACTCTGCCTAGAGTATATGCACTAACTCAAAAGGATGCTAAGGATTCACCTGAAGTGATTACATGTGATAAAAATAAGAAGTGAATGAATGTGTATTATGAAAACATTGTTAAAAAGAATGATAAATGTTTATGTTATTTTTTTATGTAATTTTATAGGTTTGATCATGATGCAAGGAAAGCCTGTGCTGATTCTTTTTGATATAGGAGCTCACACTCCTTTATTTCAGAAGAATTTGTTAAAACAGTTGGGCTGAATGTTTATAAGACAAATGTAATTTTGGAAGTTCTAATGCCAAATGGATCGATTATAAATATAAATGGTGTATGTAAAGTGACTTTCAAAATAAATGAAAGAGAGTTTGAAGCCACAATGAATGTTTTACCATTGCAAGAATTTGATATGATATTGGGAATAGATTGGTTATCAAGGCACTTTGTGATTATTGACTTCAACAAGAAAATTGAAGTTTAATTTTCATGGAGAAAGAGAGTTGAAATTTTATGGTGAGAGAAGAGTTTCTTCAATGATAATTACTTATTTGAAAGCATACAATTTTGTATCCAAGGGATGTCAGTGTTTTCTTGCTCAAGTAAATGATACAAATAAGGAAGAACAATTATGACTTTGGAGGATTTAATGCGATTATGTGTTTTAGATTTTCGAGGAAATTAGGAGACTCGCATACCGTTGATTGAATTTGCTTACAACAACAGTTTTCAAGCTAGCATTGGAATGGCACCATATGAGGCTCTTTATAGAAGAAAATGCATAACACCCTTGTGTTGGGTAGAAACTGATGAAAGAAAGGTGATTGGGACTGAACTGGTAGATAAGGCTACTAGCAAAATCAGATTGATTAGAGATAGACTAAAGGCAGTTCAAGATAGGCAGCAGAAGTATTATAATGCAAAGCATCGACCAGTGGAATTTGAAGTAGGAGAATTTGTTTTCTTAAAAGTCAGCCCAATAAAAGGTGTTCAACGGTTTGGAATAAAAGGAAAATTGAGCCCAAGATTTATAGGACCTTTTGAAATCATAGAAAGGATTAGAAATATGGCATACAGATTGGATCTACCAGTGCATATGCAAGGAATTCATAATGTGTTTCACATATCAGTGCTTCGAAAGTATGTCTCGGATGATTCAAAGAGAATACGGTCCAATCAATTAACTTGCAACTTGATTTGAAATATGTTAAGGAACCTGAACGAATACTGGAATATGATGTAAAACAGTTGAGGCATAAGGCAATATCTTTTGTGAAGGTTTTGTGGAAGCATGGATCAGAAAGAGATGTCACCTGGGAGAAAGAAGCATAAATGAAAAGTCAATATCCTCATCTCTTTAACTAAGGTACGTTTCCTTCTACCTGATTTAATTTCAAGGACGAAATTTTTTAAGGAAGGGAGATTGTGATGACCGGTTCATTCGGCCAGTTCGGTCGAACCTCTGAACCCCCCTCCCTATTAATCGCGAACAGACATTCGCGACACAGAGGGAGCGGGCAGTCGGCTACATGCGGGAGAGCGAGGTAAAGTTCGTTCTTTTCCAATTTTAACAATCGATCGTGTTCAAGAATGAGAGTAATCAACTCTTTTTCATTCCCATAGTTAAAGGAGTGCTAATTTGGGAGAATTTGCAACAAATGAGAGGAATGATCGAAGAGGAAGAAGGAAGAACTTCGTGGTATTTTTCTTTCCAAAAATTTTTGTATAAATTCCCTTCTTTTATTTCATCTAAAGCAAACGATATTCCTTGAAGGAATAGGGGGGATTGAAATCAATGAGAGAGAATTTTGGAAGAGAAAGAAGGATTTTTGGGAGATTTGGAAAATCCCCATTGTAAGTAATTTCTATCATGAAACTATTCTTAAGTTTTATTAGATAAAGCAAGTTCATAAAAACTTTATTGGTTGATGTTAGAGATTTAGAGAGAGATTCAAGGTTTTACCCTACGCCGAAGACTTGAAGGATTCAAAGTGGATAATTATAATTATGAAATTCAAAATTTAGTATTATTCTTTTGCTTTCAAAGTTTTATTTTAAAGACTACCATGTATTATAAAGTATGTTCGTGAAGAGATTTGCCATTGTTGAAAGATTAAATGTCTAAATATTTGTAAATATTATTACAACAAGAAACAAAAGAATCGAATAACATGTATGTATAAAAAGAAAATACATATATGCATTAAAGAATGAAATCAAGTATATGAATAAAAAGAAAATACATGTATGTATTAAAGAAATATAAAACAAAGGAATGACATATAAAAATGAATAGAAATGTTTATAATAAATAGAAAAGAAAGAAAAGGATATGTATGAAAACTTCAGGAGTTCACCCTCTTATGGTACTGGCTGGGGACGTCGTACTCGTGCACGTAAAAAGGAAAAGGAAAAAGGTAATGGAAATGGAAAAGGATAAATGGAAAAGATTATACCTTTGGGTACATTGAGACAGTGCTCCTGTATGAATTAAATGGGAAAAGGAAATATTTAAGTTTTAAAAAGCTTTAAAATGTTTTAAAGGAAAAATGATCGAATACGTATAAATTATTGAAATGAATTAAATAAAGTTAAGAAATGATAGAATACATATTAAATAATATTTATAGTGATTGTTTTAAATAGTTAACCACTGAGTTTATTTAGTAAACTAAACACACGAGTTTAAATATTTCAGGTAGGTTCCTAAGAAAAGAAATTGCTGAAAGAGAAGAATGTCTACAAAATGCGGCGTGCAAATGACAACAGGTAAATCTACATTTTGTGTTTTAGTGGCTCTTTAAAAAAAATGAAGAAGTGGCATAATGTTTAATGAATTTTATCATCTGACTTTTCGTACCCTCCTCGTTAGATCGAGCATCCGGACCGGATCGTGACATTTTCTCTCATACAAGAATCAGAATTCGTAGTTCTTCCCATTAGTTCCTTCGCCTCCAATGTCGCCGTTTGGATTTGATTTTCCAATAACCTCTTTACCATCAAATGAAGATCAGAAATTGTCTTCCACGGACGAAACCATGTCTTATATAGATGAAATTCGATCCTCCACCGTGGCTTTTACTTGGCTCATATCTCCTTCAAAACGCTCTTCCAATACATCTACCTTCTAGGCCGCCATCAAAATTTATGGATTTTGATCCAAAAATCAGCAAGGGTTCCTCTGGATGTATTTTCACTGCTAAAATTTCAAGAAATCAACCTCTGATGGTTCCAAGACTTGCTCTAATACCAATTTGATAGGAAATACTTGAATATTTCAAGTATGCCCTAACAAGAATAGGGATAAACAACAATAGAATCACACAAAAATCTGGTGGAAAACTTTCCAAATTGTAATTAGATTTGCAAAAGAGATAACTAAAGGAAACAACGAAACAAAGATACAATTGATCCTCAATTCAAGAGGAGGATCGTCTCTTCCAATCTTTAGATGAATCTAGAGCCCATGACACCAAGAAGAACTCTCACGATAATACAATAATCAAAAAATAACCCTAACCCTAATCTCCCTCCCGTACTTAAGGCATACAATTAAAACAATAAAACAAAAAGACCTAAAGACCCTTCCCGCCACCTCCTATGGCTTCAAATCTGAATTTGAAATCAAGTGGACCCCACCCCATCTCTCTCTCTCTCCCTCCCTCTTGTCGCCGCCCCTCCTGCTGTAGATGTGAACCCACCCTTTAGAAGGGGCTGGCTGGACTTGTCTACTTGGGGCCAGTCAAACATTTATATTGATAGTTTAGTCTAGAATGATTCTCATAACAAGACTTTAAGAAATATCAAGAAATATTTTTAATAGCCCTCTACAAAGCAAGACGGTGTCTATATTATTATTCAATGCTAACCTGGTCAAGTGGCAAGGCAATCAAACAACCTGCAAGACCATACACACATTTGTCCATCCCAAATTCCCTCTTGCAAGATATTAGTATGGATTTCATTTTTGGATTTACAAAGACCTCTTACAAATATAACTTTATCTTTAAGGTAGCTAATTGGTTCTCCAAAAAGACTCATTATTTTCCATACAGTAAGATTATTCATGCCTCACATAGCTCTTTCATTCTTTCATGATACCGTTCGACTTCATAGGAATCACATTTCCATAAATTATGAATGTGATACTTGATTTGTTGGATACTTTTTATGCGGTTTGTGCAAGACGCTTAGCATTATCAAAAAGTGTCTGCTTTCCACTAACAGATAGATGACCAAACAAAAAAAGAAAGAATTGTAAGTTGGCAAATCACTTGTTTGTAAGTTGGGAAATCACAAAAAAAAGAAACAAAAAATGAAACATTTAAATAAATGGGACTTAATACTATCACAAAATTTGCCTATAATAATGCTCCACAGAGCCTCTAATAAGTCTCCCTTTGAAATTTTCTATAATATTAGACCTCACATTCCCATTGATCTCATCTATTTACCTAACACCATGCCATTTCTTGGTTTGCTACTGAGTTCTCTGAACATATTTATAAATTGCATGCTGTTATTAAAAGCCATGCTGCTTCACAACCTGAACGTATAAGTTGATTGTTCATGCTTAACCAGATTTTCACGAATTTCAAGAAGGATAATAAGTTTTGGTTCTTATTCACTTAGAATGTTTGGCATTGAATTCTTTTAAGTTACATCATATTTCTAAACTCTTTAAAGTCGAGAATAAACTAGGACCTAATGATTATTTAGTTGATTTTCCAGAAGAGAACCATATTAGTCTTGTCCTCAACATTAAGATCTAATAGGCTTTAGAGAAAATTTCGAGCTCGAGTTTTACCACAAATGTAGCTACAGGTAGAGTTTCTCCTATATCAATAGCTATTGTTCCTATCGCTCTATGCTCCTTCTGAGTAGGTCATCATTGATGAGATTAGTACTGACATCTACTAAATAACAACAGCACCCCCTCGCTAAAATGGATATATGGATTCAAGTCAAGTTTACAAAGTTAATAAATATACGTTCAAGAATTGATTTCCCATGAGTCAGACGAGCAATATGAATCACTTAGAGAAGAAAAGATTGGGAAGGAGCACCTCATCGTGACCATAATAGCCAGATATGCAGTTCATTCTAGGTAGTTCCCACTTCTGAATACTTCCTTTGAATCCAGGACCAACCCCTCCAGTATAAATCGTAGCTTCATCATGGCAAACTGCTAATGATCTAAGAACACCAGGATGAGCACGAGTAGAGTAAAGAATTGAAGCTTTAATCTTCCAAGGATATTCTTCTTTTAAGCTGCCAGTACGACCAAGAAAATCTGGCAAATCACTGCTAAAATCAGAACCAGGGAACCAAAACCAGGGTTCGTTCTGTTCAAGGCTAGGTGCAATGGAAGGTTTAGAAGAACTTTGTTGAAGCTCATTTTCTTGGTTGCAATTCATCATATTCATGCCACCCAGAACTCCTTTCGATTGTGGCACAGACCATCCAACCCCATTCAGAAGCAGTTTAGCGGGGTTGTACTCTGACAAAGATATGTTAGCATTAAGTCTTTGAAAATTCGTATTTCCTCCAATTCTTCTAGACTTTTCCCCAATAGAGTTCCACTAAACAAGAATAACTTCATTTAATTCGAAGCAAATTTGATATACATAACTGAAAACTAGATTTTTGGATTAATGGAATAGCAAGCTTACTTGCCAATTGTGATCCCGATTAAGAATTTGCTCCAAAAGAAACCAAGTTGAACAGCATTGACGAAGCCTCTCAATTCCAATAAGACATGCAAAAGAAGGATATAAAAACAACCTGCAAAATACAGACAAAGGTACAATGTACTTCTTTAAATAGAAAATAAAAAAGAAAACTGCTGTATAAATTAATTAGCACAGAGGACACACACTAAATCCATTCGACTTCCAATCTGAATTTTTTCTTCTGATTTTGATGCCAAAATCTTGGAGTTTTTTCCGCTAGAACCAGCCTCCGAAGTTGTTGGCTGAGAGAAAGCGAGAGCATCAAATATCACTTTCAGTTGTGGTATGATAAATGAAGCTGTTGAGTCTGATCCAATCCTCTGAGAAACTGCAATGAGTGCTGATGCAGTAGCCTGGGCAGCGTAGAGTTCAAAGTTTGGTTAATGCATAACGTCATAAAATTTTTTTACCTGATTGTTTCGAACTAAATAGTTTGAACCCATTCCAACAAAATTATTCAAGTAAAACTGAACCACACAGATCATATACGATGCAAATGATAATACCTGAAGCACAGGGAGGTCAAGATGAGTCTGCATGAGAACCTTAACGTGGAGACAGGTTTGTTCCTACAATATTTGATATTAATTAATATATATGCATCATTAAAAACAATAGCAGCGCACCAATAAGCATAACAACAAAGCATATCCTACCTGAATCAGTTCCTTTAAAATTATCTCTTGAGGCAAAAGAGAAACGAGCCCATCCAAGAACGAAAAACAGTCAATCAAAGCTAAACCTATCCAGCTGCGTATAGGCTCAGGTTTGTTCATGTAAGAAGCATCAATACAAGTAAGAACAAGATTACGTATTAACGGTAGGAGCTGTCTGACAATGAAATTTTCCCCAAGAAGCCCACCTGTTAATCAAACAGATCCAAATGTGTCAGTTGCAGCTACTACCTTAAACTTTTATTAGATATTATTAAGTAAGAGGAAATAATCTTATATACCAATTCTAACCAGGGCATCGATTCCATCAGCAGAAAGGCCTTTACCAAAACAGTGGATAACAGGCAAGAGTGTCTGGATGTCATTTTTGTTAACAGGAACATAAGGAAGTGTATTGAAAAAGTGGGAAAATACAGAAAAAACAAGGTGAGGCATGCGTCTCACCTGGTGAATTGTAATGGGGATGCCAAGCTCTTCACTAGAACCAATTAAAACCACAGACGCAACAGAAGCTGAAACCTTGTTTGGTGAATTGTATAAGTTCGATATCACCAAAGGATGAATACTCTCTAGGTATGCTTGTTTACCCATTTGCTTCCACAGGTCACGAACAAAAGATTCTTGGAGAATGGAGACCTTCAGATGAGAATACTCTGATGCCTACAGTGAAAATTCATGTAATAAATAACATAGAAAGGGTACAACAGCAATCCAAAATGAGAATAATAAGTAACTTAATTAAACTTACTTGTAAAATCTTCTGAATGGTAGGCAAGAGCAGCTCCCTATTTGTCAGAGAGTTGAGGCACTTCAAAAATTCTTTCAATAAGCACAAGGCTGACTCAGCTTCAAAATCAGACAAAGCAGACATGATAAGAGGTAAACAATATGAGGCGCACATTTCTGCAGCATATGGTCCCATTGCTCTGAAAGCACCTTCACTAGCAAGCCTTGCAGCATACCGGAGGCGATAGCCAGGCCTTGATAAGAGTTGAAGTGGAGCTAAAAACAAATACACGCCTCTAACTGATGCAGAAAAGTATGGTGACTCCAGAAAACATTTAGCTGCAAGCCTCCTGAAAATAATGAACTTTTCAGGATTAGAATTTATTCAACAATAGATACAAAACTAAATATTGTTCAAAGCTTGTTGATGGAAATTTGAAAGTTTCTTATCAGATGAAATGCAAGATGTGAGCATTGAGAAGTACACGGTGACATTATGGGTTTTGAAGTCATCATACTTTTTAGTTGAGAACAATATATGTTCTCTAGTATTTTGATTCCTTCGTCAGTTTGTCATCTTGCTTAGACTACAAAGAAAATTAGTTTAACTATCATCAAATCCCCTGATAAAGCTCTTTTCAATCCTCTATTCCAGTAGTCAATTCTCGATTTATGTCCAGCCACTAATTGGGAAAGTTATTGCTTCTATTTGCCACAGATTTAGTGAATGTTACTATTGTTGGAATCAGCTCCAGTTGCCTGTCGTTTATAGGTTGTTGTTAACCATGTTTCTCTTTCTGCAAAACATGTACTTGCTTCTTCTAATGTTCTCAATTTTTTTCCTTGTACAAGGATATGAGCTAATTCCTGTATAGGTTGCAGCTTACCTACAGTGGCTAGACATCTGCTGTTTTAATTCTTCTACAATCGATGTTGTATCATAGCAGGGATTTGACATCTTACAATAGTTGGACATCAACAGCCTGTTTCCTTATTCTCTTGGCTTGGTACTATACAGGAACCGAGTCATCAAGTTGAGTAGGAAACTTATATGAGTAGGAATCCAAGATTGTTGACTTGCGTACTAGCAATTTTATCAATTTTAAGAATTATGAAATATTGATAAAATTGCTAATTTTCAGTATTTTGGGTTTATAATAAGGCCTCTAAGGCATAAACAATCAAATATTTACTTTCAAAATACATTTTATCACTTTCCAAATAAACTTACAGGGAGTTGGCATCTTATATTTTTTGTATTTTCTTATATATATATATAATTTTAATCTTTTTTAAGTTAGTATCATTAATGTGTATATAAAATGTATTTTAGAGACTTTTACTTCATTAAATATTAGTAAGCAGATGAAGGCTGGAATCCATAAGAAAAATATAGCATACTAAAAATTTGAGTAGTTGGGCACGGATGCATCTATACTTAGGCTTTCTTTTGGGCAATTTTCTTATTGCTTCCTAAAAAAAATTCATAAGAAAATTTCTTAAAAGCAGCAAAAATGCAATGATAAAGTCTTAATACATTTTTTTTCTCAAATGTATTTGATGTTGGATGCAAATTCTTCAGGTGTAATCTAATTGATAATAAATTCTGAGAAAACCTTTTTCATACACCAGTTTGGATTGATAAACCCATACCATACCCTTAGATGTCTTGCAACAGATTTTGTATTAATTACTTCTTGAACAAGGCAAATAGAAATACTCAAATTGTGACCGAGAGTTTATGCCACTGTTCAAACACTTAGCTATCCTAAAAATTACATATTACAGAAGGAATTTGTCCTACATTATAATCAACAAGCTTTAAAATGTTTGAACTCACAAAAGAGGTTATGACATAAACATGTTAAATGAGTCAGATTTCTACAAAAATATACATTTGTTCTTGACTATCGTGTTGGAGTTCAAAATGAACATTTTGATGCTTTAAGCAGCGTAGTATTATTTTACAACAATACAGGTTAAAGCCAGGATTTTGGCATTGTAAGGAATAATATGACAGTAATAAAGATTTCAACAAAGTATACCGTGACTTAATGAATGACTCATTTGTGTTTAATAAGGATTTTATGCATAAGGAGAGCTTTTTTTTTAGAAGTTTTTTTTTTTTTTTGGGACACTTTGATCCTTTTTAGAGAGATTTTTTTTAAGTTATAGGTTGATATTGTTACCAAACAATTTAATGGAGATAAATTTTCAGCCACAACTGAGGCAGATATTATTGGTCAAGTCTAAAATGAAATATCGTAGTAATTTTTTTGCAATACAGAACTTGCCAAATGGCAAAAGGAAAAAAGAAAAAAAAAACATTGGGATACACTCCGAAGGACAAATTAGATCGATCCATGTTCATAACCATCATCACTTCAACATCACAATAAAACTATTAATAAGATCATGATATATTTCCACTTTAACATTAAAAAAGTGCCAACAAGATCACTATAAGTGCGAAGTTTACTTATAAAATATTGTAAGTTGTAATATTTGATAGCCTTAATACATAAAAACTTGAGTGATTATATCATTTCTAGAATTCTTAACTATATATCTCATATCTCATATTTGTATTTCAACATATTTCCCAAATTGCACACCTTCAATGCATATCATGTAGTTCTTTTGACATAATATCACAAGGAAAACATCAATAAGATCATGAAACGTTGCAACCTAAATATTAACAATATTGATAGGGTCCTGATTTGTGATAACCATACACAAAAATAGTTAGATCATGATACAATGTAACATGTGATGTGCTATGGTGCTTTGACTTGCTATCTCTTATTTCAAAAAATTATGGATTTGCATTCTTCTAGTATGTTAGCCACGTCCTCAATCGCCAACTCACAAAAATCATTCCTTGACTCAAATGAAAGGATAATAGTTCAACACATAATACTCTTGAGAAAAAGATTAATCTGAAGAGGTACAATTTTGATAAAAGTAATGAGGTAACATTGTGCATTTGGTTAAGTGTAAATGAGGTAAATGAGGAATTGTTTAAAACATATCCTTATTTTGATAAAAGTAATGGAATAAAATTATGTATTTGGTTATGTGTAAATGATGTAAACGAGGACTTTTTTAAAACATGTCCTTATTCTGCTCATTATAAATAACACAGATACCACACACAAAAGTTGAGAACATTTACGAAATTTGGTATATTAAAATATAAATGCTATGATTTCACATAGAAATGTACATGTATGGAATAAGGACTTCCATTTTACAAGACCTTACAAAAAATATTACACTTAAATATGATCCTAGAGGCTTTTCCATGCAATTTGAGCTTCGTTGATCAACTTGTCAAACCAAATAGGTGGAGCATAAGGATACACGAACAGTAGGCTAACTGATGAGGACATCAAAGCATGAAACGTATATCAGAGACGTGGCCAACGATCTACGGCCACGATCGCGCCAATCTATTATTGAGTCATCATATGTATTTATTTTATTTATTTGTTTTATGTACTTGTTTTATTAACATTTCTCGTTTTACCCATAAGGGTTTTGTCATATGCAAGTCCTAGGGGCAATGTCGTCTTTTAGTTCCCTTTCATTGTATGAGGCTATATATAAGCCTCCTATATTTCTTTTGAAGTTAATGAATGAAAGATAATGAAAATTCCTGCAATCTTGTGTTTGTGTGAGAGCTTGAGAGCTTTAGAGAGAAATCCCTAGGAGAGCATAAACGGATCACCCACCAACCTTGGAAGAGTCAGGGTTCGTGGCTATTTTCTCGCTACCTTTCTTTCTCTTCCTCCCTCCCTTACCCTCCACCACCGACCAAGAGACCCTTCCTCCTCTCCCAGCCTAACCACCTTCCACCCCTTCAAACCACCGGCCAACTTAGCTCCACCTCCCTAACTCCCGGTCAACTCCATACCCCCACCACCTCTCCTACTTGGCTACCCCCACCTCCATACCACCACATCTCCCAACCCTAACCTAACATAGCCGCCGGCCATAGGCCTTTCCCCTTGCCTCCCACATTCAAAACCCCTCTTTACTACTTTCCTTTTCTCCTCCCAACCCATTTGGAAAGTCTTAAAATTCAAATTCTCAATCAATTTGAAATTTGAATTATTTCCTAAAATAGAATCCTATTTTAGGAAAATCTTCTAAATTCAAGCCAAATCAATTTCAAAATGAAATTGATTAAAATTATTTTCCTCTTCTACAAGGGCTTATTTAGCAATTCATAAAACCTCACCCCAACCCTATGCCCCTCTACAATGCCGCCGGCCCCTTCCCCCCCCTTCTTCCTCTTTGCCTTCAAAATTTTAATTCCTCTTTGATTATCTTTGTCCCCACTATTTAGTTCCTTTTCAAAATAAATCCTTCCCCATTGGAAAATAATTCAAACTTTGATTTCAAAATTCAGATTTGAAACCTTTCCTAATTGGGTATGATCTATATTTGGAAAGTTTTAAACCCTTCAATTCAAAATTCACATTTAAATTATGAGGAGATATGAGTCATCAATTCCTCCTAATTTAAGTAATCTTATTTAGGAAAGCCTCATTAAACCTTTCCCTAAAACCTCTCTCCTTCCTTGATGCCGCCGGCCTACCACCTCTCTCCTCTTTAATCCTATTTCATTAGGAGCCCCAATTAATTCCCCATTCAAACTGCAATCAAATTTCAGATTTGGAATATTTTCTTCCATCCATTAACACCATCTCCTGGAAATAGAATCCCTAACCTATCTCCCATATAGCCGGCCTCTCTCTCTATCCTCTACCTTCCCCAAAAGCTCATCCCAAACCTTCCTTTCAGGTGAGATTCCTTTCCTCCCAGATTTCCCTGCGGCTGTTTGAAAGTTTCAGCAAAACCTTCTGCTGTCCCGCCATCCAAAGAAGCTATGCTTGCTGTACAAATGTCAAGGACAGCCCAACTTCCTGCTCAGAGATTTTCCGGAGACAAGTAGCTTGCTACCCTGACGTCCAAAGCAAGTTTAATCGCTGTCCAGCCGTCCAGAGTTTGTCCTAGTCGCTGTCCATCTGTCCAGAGAGTCCCCGACTGTTGGCCAGAAGCTCTGGTACCATTTTAATAACCATTCGCTACTCTGGCGTAGGTAAACTTGTCTTCCGAGTCTTATCTTAACTTGTGGATTAATGGATTCCCAAAGGTTGTGTCAACTCGTTCGGTTAAAACATAGTAAGTTAGAGAGTTGAGTGAGGGATCCTTGCATAGTGACTAGTATTATTATTAGCATAGGGATTTCTCGTTGAAAACCTCCCACGCATGCAACGTTAGAGTAATTGACTAGTTTAGGATCTTAACCTCTACGCATGTGATTTGGCCTAAGCTTGTTTTATCGTCTTATTGTTTTTTTCTTATCGTTTAAAATCAATATAAGTTTATTGTTCTCTAAAATTTAAGCATGCAAAAATCATACATCAAATAAATTCTAAGCATTGTAGTCCTACATCACTAACTTTAGGGTTAGTCACATCATACCCAAACTCAAGCCAAAGTCAGACACAAAATCAAACCCATATCAAGCCTAGAATATAGATTGGGTGCATGAACATATAGGTCTACATGGAGGCTACAAAATAGGCTGCATAAAATCCACAAGGAGTTAAAGGAGAGCATGAATTAAAATCCCAAAAATATCTCCAACCATGCAAGGGTCGCAAACCAAAGGCATGAGTGGAAATCCTATTTTTGTGGGATTATCCAAACATATTTGATAGCCTATATATATATATATATATTGAAACAAACTTAAGATAGCTGGTACCCCCACCATCATCCATTCATATATATAGATATATTATTTTCAATTTTAAATAGACCACAAGTAGCAATTTCATTAAACGATTTTAAGCATATTTATGTTGAATATCTGAACTTGCATAATATAATTGAAATAACTCAAGAATAAATTAGAGATTCATTTCATGAGTTTGGCATAGGATTCTACAATAGACAATTAACCCTCAACCTTCTCACATCTAATAAGCTTGGAAAAACGATGATAGCTTTTGGAAGGAATAAAAAAAGTGCAGAACTAACTCCAATTCTGGTTTTTAATTATAAAAATCATGTGCAATCTATTTTATATAAGGAAAACGATATTGGTTTAGCCTAAGGAATGGGAGTTATGATAAAATCAATAAATGGTATTGGTGCCCCCACGCCAAAGTTGGCACAAGAAAACATATGCATTACACTATAAGACATACGGAAAGGTGCAGAAAATAAAAACATTTAGCCCATGCAACAGATGTATATTATTGATAGATGGGGGGAAGGCAAATATACTTCTTAAATGTCTGACACTTACACTTGCAAGGATATACAAAATATAAAGCAATAACAGAAGGTGAACGTGAGATATACGCATTTTATTCCAATTATGATAGCAAAAGCTGGATCATATATGTATATATATATATATAGAAATAATTCCATTGAATAGAATTAAAGTCTCCATGAAACTGGTCTTAGCATGATTTTCAAAACAAAATGGAGGAATAAAACACAAAAACCTTTTCCAGTCCCTTTGAATAGCTGCTTCAACAAGTACTGCGATGCAAGGGGGGAGCTCCTGCATAGCTCCAGGTAACACCCCATTTTCTTTGTATGCACACAAGGAGATAGGATCAAACAATGGCTTTCTCAAATAGAGTTCGGCCATTATACACCCAATGGAAAATACGTCACCAGCAAGATCTTCAGAATAATCTGCAGAAGGAGATGACAAATGCCTCCAATGCAACAACTCCTGGAAGCCTGTAGAGCTATTATCATCACTTTCAAAAAAATCAAGAAGATCGCCCAAGCCAAAAGGAAGCGGCATCGAAGAACTTTTTCCCGCTGTCTCTAAATCACCCATATTCCAATAAATATTGTCAATTACAGCATCACTATCATCATCAGCATCACTAGCCCTGCCCCAAATATTTGGGGTTGACTTATCCATGTTTGGATAAACACTGTGTAGAAAATCTACAAGAGGAAACTTCCCAGCTAAATTTTTATCATAGTTGTATACTGGATTTAAGGAACGTGCAGCCTCACAAAATAAAGTTGCCTCCTCTAAATTTTCCAAGTAGTCGGAATCTGAAAGGTGATACTGGTTGGCTGAAGATAGCAAAGCATAACCAAGATCTGATCTCTCACTAGCGTTCACCATTCCTTCATTCTGTACCCTTTGCTGGATATTATTACCTTCTTTGTTGCTATTATAATCTGACCAAGACTTGAGAGGTCGCCGCATAGGATGTGGCCGGGTAAAGAGTTGTCGACGTCCAGTTGACCTAGGCACTGATGTATCAGATACAGGAAGCATCACATTTTTTTCTGCAATAGATGCTTCACCAGAAAGCTTATAACCAAATGTTATATCAATCCAATGATGGATATACTTTGATACACGGTCACTCTCCAAAGCACTACGATGCTCTAAAATAAATTCCTCTGGAGAGGATGCCCAAGAGGGTACAGCTAAATCGCTCATTTCAGAATGAATGGAATAGAAAATATGAGGATCACTGTAGAACTCTGGTATGCACTCATCTGGAGTCCACTGGTAGAGTCTCTGCATGTTTGAAGGATACTCATTAGGTTCATAAACTGAACGAACGGCAGAACGAAGTATTTTTAACGGTAACCTTCTAGCTTTATAACTGCAGACGGCTAATTCTGAAAGACATTCATCAGAAACATGATGAGGAATTTCTGATGTAGAATAAGTGAAATCCAATTGTTCATCACCTTTTGCCAGCCTCCACTTGCTTTTCTTCAGGTCTCTCCAGCCTATATCAGATTTTTCATCAGGCTTTACACTAAAATCGATGACCCATGGCATGACAGTATGGAAAGTGTGGTCACCCCACCTTCTCCCAGCTAATTTATTCAAAAATAGAAGATATTCATAGTTACTCAGTTCACCTTTCCACCACTTCAAGAAATTAGAGTGCCAGTCCATCGAGACCGACAGTTGCAGATTGGAATGAATTGTTTGGCAGGGACAGCGATCTATGCGATGATGTCCTTCTGAAAAGGATGAAATTTGACGATTTCCACTAATTCTATGCTTCATTATCGACATATCAGCAAGGCTCAGCCAAGCCCACAATGAACCAGAGAGCAGAATGCTGGAAGGGCATAAGTTGCCATGTGCAATTCCTAAATCATGAATGTATGTCAAAGCTGAGAATATCTGGTAAATCAAAAATCGAATGTGCCAATCTGACTTCAAACTATTTGGACTGTAATGAAGAATGTCTTCCAGAGTGAAAGGAGCCTTTGGCTGTAACAAATAATCATAATCAGGAGCATTAATTACACCCAACAAAGGTGCGATATTTGGGTGTCTTAGGCAACGTTGAATGCTATTCACACCAAATGAGGGGAAACCAACTAATCTTAGAAAATTTAAGCTATACTGATCAGCCGATTCTCCTTCCACAAAGGCATTTAGTGATGAGATCACATAATCTTCAGTTGAACCCGATAAATACTTTTGGAAGAGATCACTGATTGCAGAGAAGGAACTTTGACAGGCAATTGCATGAGGAGACAAAACAGAAAGTATCTTAAGGCACAAGAACTTTTCAGAAGAATTGATGGAAGAACTTTCAAGATTCTTTCCGCTAATATGAAGTAAAGATGGTCCATCTTCACAATGATTAGAAGGTGCAACTCCTGTACGGACAATATCAGCTTTGAGCTCATCTTCACATAGAGATTTTTTTGATGAATATTTAATCTCTTGATGTTGTGCATTTTCCTCTGTTCTGACTTCCAGAAATCTGTGAACCAACGAAGAGAGAAGAAATGCATTATCTGGTTAAACCATCATACTTTTCCCATAAATAAAGCAGAAGTGAACCAAAGAGTCCTTACGCATTTTTTTAAGCACCTGTTCTGGTGGTCAAGTAGTTGCACAATAACAATTTGAGCTGAGGCATCCTCGCTACTACCACAAAAAAGCCAATCAGAGCAAATAGAATGAGGTATGAAGGGTGAAATTATTTATATCAGACGTAACCTACAGAATAAATATGTTTAGAGCAGAGATCAAAATTACCTAACAGCATTTTCTTCGGTGTCAGATGAACAAATCTGCAGAGGAGTAGCATAGTGGATACAGGTTAAAAAATCCTTCATATCTTATGTTTGCCTATTGATATATGTATTATGGTCCAGTTTCAAGGAAAAAGCTTGTTAGACCACAAGTAACAGAGATAGAAAGCCCTTAACATTATCACTCTGACTTACAATCAAACAAGCATGAAAGTGGAACTTGTTTAACAAATGTATCATATAAAGGAAATATGGTGTCCTTGTTACAGATAAAACTTGGGGCTGTGAGAAAAGAAACCGAAAAAAGAAATTTTGATTTTCGTTTTCTGTTATTTTGTTTTTTTGGTTTTTACTTGGATTTTGTCTTTTGTGTTTTTTTTTTTTTTTTGGAACAAAAATACGTCTGTAAGATTTACTTATTTTTTGTTTGCAGAAACAATAATAGAAAACATGCTTGGCCAAAAAAAAAAACTAAAGAACATAATATATAAGTTTATTTAATCATACTTAATTCATCTAAGAGTTAATTATCTTAACTAAATATAATTAAAACTAAATTACTTTGATGTACATCATCATAATCACTTATCAATTAACATATCAGGTTAATGATTTTTAAATTAATTATGTCAATCAAATTAAAGCATAATTAATATTTTTTTAGACACTGAAATCTTCAATTGATGTCAGCCTTAAATAATCATAAATAAGGATAGTAAATTTTAATCATCTTCATTAATAATAGCACTATGTTAGAGTTTAGACTACATTTTTATCATGGCTTCTAACTCAGAAAAACCATTGGCTGCATGAGCGGAGAAATTCATGATTATTGAATAAAAAACTCTTAGAATGAAATTTACAGCCCGCATAACTTGCAGCTAAAGTTTAGTTAGTTTAGGTTGGTTTTTTCATCCAAGTTTTTTCCAATTTTAAAATATTTGACCTCAAAAATTATCTTGTTACTGACAAAAATATTTAATCTATACTACTATTACAAGTGTCGCTAGTGATTCTTCCCAAACACAATCTTAACCATGCATTTCTATTATAAATTATAAATCATAACCATACATTGGGCCCAATAACCCTTTCTATTTGTATCCACTGTCAGTTTGGCAAGTTAAATACATATCAGCCTATGCATTCCTTTTGCAAATTAAATACATATGATCATTTTCGAGATCCGTCATCTTCACCATTTCTAAAGAAGCCTCTTCGCCTTCTTCTACGACATTATTCCAATTCGATTGGGATCGTCTTTGTGTGCTTCGCTTGAAGAAGATTTTTGAAAGAGTTGCTAAAAAAGCTTCTTCGACTTCTTCTACAATGTTCTTCCTATCGGATCGGCTTTACATGTTACACCTGAAGAAGAGTTTCAAAAGAGTTGCTAAAGAAGTTTCTTCACCTTCTATTCCTCACAAACATCACAAGCTGATACAACACTACTGATGTTGTCATCACAAACATAAGCCTTCAACCACCTGATTGATTTCCAACCTCCATATAAAAAGTAGTCTACAATCTATAATGCTACCATATCTATATCTCAAAATTAAAAAAAAAAAAAAAAAAAAAAAAAAAAAAAAAAACTTTTAAAAAAAAAAAAAAAAAAAAAAAAAAAAAAAAAACCTATTATAACCATAGAAATTTAATATTGAATAAAGAAAGCTATCTCTTCTATATCTCCACTTTTCCTTTCTCACGTTCAAATCTCATTAATGATAGCATCGCTTTGCTTTCTTCTTGATATTACAACACACTACCCAACAATGGCTAAACTGCTTTTATCCTTCTCTTCCCTCAATGGTATGAATCCACCAGCTACACTCTCACCAACAACTCTAACACAGATGCAAATTCCTCCTTCAAGATAGGCGACACATCCATTCCCACTCACTTAAGTTTCTGATAGATGACTCAATTTTGAATGGAGGGCTAAGATCACTTAGGTTGTTATAAGTTAAGGGTTATGATGATAGCAATACAAGTAATGTTGTACCAGCTAATGATGTTTTCTAGTATATAAATCAAGTACAACATCTTGTCAAGTAACTAAGGTCATAAGTGAACTAGAATACTCAATGAATAGCTCCATTCCAACTCCATTACAATTCATCTTTTCTTGTCTACATTGTTATATGAACAAGCCAAATGAGATTTCGAGGAGTTTGAGATTGAATCTAGCAAGCATAAGAATATAAATGCAAAATGAGCTCATTTATACTTTAGAAATTTGC
Organism: Dendrobium catenatum; assembly: GCF_001605985.2. Lineage (NCBI taxonomy): Eukaryota > Viridiplantae > Streptophyta > Magnoliopsida > Asparagales > Orchidaceae > Dendrobium > Dendrobium catenatum. The sequence continues at coordinate 1,144,087 of NW_021319544.1, read as the reverse complement.
TCAAAAATAATAAAACACTGGCATATAGTATATGTAATAGCCATTTTAGCTTAGGAATCTCACCACACTCTACATAAGAGAGTGTGCTTATAGAGATGATAAGATAGACTCCATTTTGACCTAGAGTATGAAGGGTTAAACAAATAATAGAATTCACTTTCAATCAATTAAATAAATCAAATTTACCTAATCCTTGGTCTTGAACAACACAACATATTAGAATAATACTACTTTGAGCTCATGAATAATGACGGCTAAACAAATACAGATCAAGCAGCACAATAACATGACCACCTAAAGTCATTTACAGAACTACAAGTAAACTAAACCGGCCCGTATCACTTATATAAAGATGTACTAGGACACCCGTTAGTCATTAGTGATACAAGAAGGACACCCGTTAGTCATTAGTGATACAAGAAAACCAAATACAAGAACAGTACCATATATTTCACTTATATAGAAAAAAACATATGACATTATAAACATAGCATTTATCATCATAAACCAGTTTAATAAGTATTTATCCGACAAGAACCAATTCATTCTGGGCTAGCTCTAACACAATACGGATCTCATTCTTGGTCCAGTATTTATAAACCTGAAATGGATTTCACCAGCATTTTTGTTGTGTCGAAATGTACCTAACTCACTTAGAGGCCCATTCCTACTTGAAAGAAACAAGAGGAAACACCCAATAATAGAATATACCAATTTTCAAGCTTGGATCTCAAGCTGCATTTTCTAAATAATAACAGAGAAATTGACGAGCTTTACATTGTATAATCATGTCAAACTACATAAACATGTACACAAGTTATAGAATCAAACTAACTTAAAATTATCATATCAACAAATGTACTTTGAGGCCTTCAACAAGATTGCTGCTATTTCAATACCAATACAAGGACTAGCTTTCAAGAAGCGAGCAGTAGTGAGGACTATCCTCAGACATCATTTTGCATCGAAAACACATCGCCTTCACGAGTTATTTTCATATTGAAACCAGTAGAATTTCCTTCATTCAGTCACAGAAAAAAAAAAAACAAATTTTAACCAGGAGGGAAGTTTCTAAATTGAAGCAGACCACGATTCTAATTAGAACATTTAGGAAAACGACATCGAAGCAGAGAAGAACGAATATGTAGCGAGAAAGTAAAGACCTGAACAACGGCTGCAGAACCAAAGTTGAGAGCGGAATCAGAGATCCCGTAGAGGAATACGATATCAGGTGATATGTCAGACTCGATTCGCCGCCGCAAACACTCAAAGCACGGCAACACGTCGCTAGACATTGGGACCTTTTCTACTCCGAAGTGGTAGAAGATATCGCCGAAGCCCCGTACTCCCGAGTATGGGACGGCTGCTTCAGCTGGAAGAAGAATGAAAGAAGTGATTTTGGTTGCGAATCACTAGCAGCCAATCCTACTGGTAATCCGGAGGAAGTTACCCTTTCAAACCCGGCAGATTAACTTCCTAAGACTGAATTTAATTCATTTCAATTTTTTTTAGAAGGGATGACTTGGTGGAATTTTAATTAGGGCACTGCTTAAGATAAATTATGTAGGTTAACCATAATTAAAATTTAAATTAAAATAACCAAAATGCAAGATGTTTATGCATAAATGACTTAACAGATATTTTAACAAGTAGTTGTTAGATGGTAACGAGGACACTGAAGTTCTCTTTGACACTCACCTAAATAAATCAATGAGTTCACCCTAGGCAATGATAGTTCATCAAGCAAGTAGATCGTCACTCAGCACTACCTTAGTAATTAGTTCTAGCCTCAAAGCTATCATCCACTCATCCAAGCTTAGCTAAAGGAATGCTCCGTCAAATTTTTATTGGGTGCGGACTCTTGACGTAGCTCTATGTCTGGAGTCCTATAATATCGTGTCATGTGGACCCCATCATTACCCCCACCGTTCTATTTACCACGTTTTTTCCAATTACAGCACGACCCGATGACCCGATCCGCCCTATTCGCAAAAAATTGAAAAACAAAAAAGCACGATAATACCATTTACCATGTTTTTCTCAATTACAGTGTGGCCCGATGACCTGACCCGAAATTAATTTGTATTTGTCGTTTCAGTTTTTAAAAATGACCTGAAGCATTTCGGTTTTGCACAATCGGGGGTTTAGGGTTTTAGTTTACTCCGCAAGAAAGACTTGCATGCGATCTTCATCTTCTACATGAAGCCACTTCGTTTACTCCACTTTTTTCGTTGCAGAAATAGAAGGCATGGCTAAGGTATATTTTTTATAGTAGGATAACCTATACTCATTTGTATTTATCACGTTTTATGGTTTAGGGTTGGATATGGTTTTTTGTACTCTAGGTACTACTGGATACCCCATCTGGGTACCGTTGGGTACCTAGCGGTACCCCATCTAGGTACCTATGTTCATTTCAGAAACAGGAATGCATAGTAAGTTATATTCATTATGTAAATGCCACATTTAGGGTTAGGGCTTTTTTTTCTATAGAGGATACCAATTTGTATATGTGTGTACCGTTGGGAACCGATGGGTGCCGCTGGGTACTCTGTCTGAGTACCGTCGGTATCGTTGGGTACCCCGTTTGGGTACCATTGGGTACCCCGTCTGGGTACCATTGGGTACTACTAGGTCATCCGTATGGTTAATTTTGGTGTGTAGCGCTGCGTATTTTTTGCCGATCAATTACATCTAACTTTGTAGGGATATTTTCTAAATATTAGTTTTCATTGCATAATATCTACATTTAGAGAAGTATGTAATCATTTGGTCGAAACATTTGGACAAAACTTTGTGGATAGGATGACACAAATTCATCTACATTAGTTTCTTTTGATGTCAAGTTACGTTCAAAATGTTCTGTTGGTTTACAAGTTATTGTCATTCTGGGATATTAGTAAGCAATGATTTATCATCAAGGACCGGAAGTTAGGATTTACCTGTAATAAAGTTTCTTTGATCTTAGGCATGTCGAACATAGGAAATCATTTTGACTTGGGAAGCACCCTGAATCATAGGGAAATTCGCAAATTACATTAATAAGGAGGTTCTTAGTTTAGATGACTCAACTCCACTTCTTGATGTGGTGAAGAAATTCATCATTTACTTGTTATCAAAACTTTTCTTTCCTCTGTGTAGCAACCAAAAACCAGCTACTATCCTTAGTGTAGCTCGTAATGTAGATATTTTTTTATCTTACAACTGGACAGAATCAATTAAAGATTTTTTGTCTGAGTTTGATGCAATTGCGAAAACGTTAACGAAAGAATAACCACTCGAATACATGAATAGTTTTATACATATTTTAATTGTGAGTACATACACTATTTTATTTATATGTGCATGTTCCTCGATTTTGCTTTTATACTGACATCCTTCTGTTTTGCTTGCAATTTTGATTTCTAGAGCATACAACAGTACACGCAGCAGTGGATTCTAAATCAAGACCACATTTTTTTTGCTGGGGTTGTGATATAATGTATAGTGAAGCAAAGGCTTATGGTTTATTTGAATGTCTCAAAGATGTATATATATTAATTTCTTTTGATGGAATAACAAGTGAGGAGAGGATATTATCTGGAACACCTCCCCCTCAACACCCACATGTATTAGTAGATCAAACATCCACATCACCTCAAATATTTCCCCACTTACAACTCACCTAGCGCAAACCTCATTATGTTGTTTCTTCACCTTCCAGCTCACGTACACCCTCCAAACCCCTAAGCCCATTTAGACCTCCTAGCTCTCCAAGCACCCACAGCCCCCCCTAGGTCACCTGGACAACAACAATCTACTTCCCCTACTAAACAAGACCATAAGAGCATTGAGGAAGACATATGTAAGATAATGGTTCAAAACAAAACTCTTCAAAAATGGTTATTGCATCTTGAATTAACAACTGCTCTGATTGAGAGATGAATTGTTGCAGTAGAACATCATGTATTCGATCAGCAGGAGAAGGATGGGAGATTTAAGGCTATGGAGAAGTTTCTATATGATAACTTTCCAACTTTTAAACCATTGACCCAAGGACAACAAGTTGAATCTTCTTCTTGGACTGTATGAATACTACGGGCATAATGTTGCTTATGTGTAAGTTGAAGGTTCCTTGTTGCTACATTGAATAGATTTTCATATTACAAATTCTTTGTAAACGTTTGTGAAGGTTGTTAGACCTTATAGAACTATCACAATGCTAACCAAGAGGGGGTGAATTGGTTATATAAAAAAAATTTGGATATTTGAAAACATTTTTCGATTTTTTTTAAGTTAAATCACTAATCCTAAAACTTATAGTTGTTTATAGACATGATTACAATAGATAAATTTTTAACCAAAACATTTAAATGCATTAAAATAAAAATCTAGGAAAAAATTAAATATAGTAAAAGAATACCAAATTTTATAGTGGTTCGATCCAACTAGACCAACATCCACTCCCTAGAGACTCCTTCTCCAGGTATTGCACTAAATACAAATGACTCTCCTTTTCCTCCCATAGTAAGGCAGAGAACTCCTTACAAACTCTCTTTCAGCAAGTCGGTGCGGCAGAGAACCGTCATCTTTTACACTCTCCAAGTGATGGCAGCATACCTTCTCATCCTTTTTCACCCTCGTAGTGAAGGCAGAGTACCTACACATCCTTTTTCACCCTGTTACTGAAGGCTGACACTACAGGAAAATCAGGCATTTCTGACAGATTTTCCGGTGACTTTCCGACGGACTGATTTCTAGCGGATTTTCCGACAGATTTTCGACGGATTATAATGAAATATTTCCAACATATTTTTGCAACTTTTTCGGCGGCTTTTTACATAGACTTTCTGACATATTTGTTTCCGGCGAACTTTCTAACGGATTTTACTAATTTTTGTAATTTTTTTTGCAATTTAAATGATTCATACTTTTATAACTCATTTAATTAAATATTAATAATTAATTTATTTTAATTAATTATTTATTTCAAACCTTATTTTAAAAGTAATAATTATTTTGATTAACGTCGAAATTATTTTCGCCAAAAATTCTCCGGAAGATTCAGAATTTTCCACCTGAAAATCCACCAGTAATTCACGATTTTCCTGTAGTGTGACAACCATCATATCCTTTTTCACCCTCCTGGTGATGGCATAGAACCTTGATCCAGTCTTGAAGATCTTCTCTCAAGAACCTTCAAAGAAGTTGGGTAGAAACTTGAAGAAGACAAAGAGATATTTACTTAGGGCAGCCTTGTGAATCCCTCACAACTCCCCTTCACTCGATCTCTCACTCTTCAATCACAAAATCTCTCCCAAACACGCTCCCTAAAGGTCACACTCAAGAGAAATTCAAAGCAAAGGATATAAAAGACAATTTTAGGACTCTTTATATATAAAAATATAAAAAATCATCCAAAAACTAAAATTTCCAAGAGAACTGCCACACGATTGTATTATATGAGAAATACATAATGAATATATTCATTCGGTACGCTCTGATACAAACATAATTTTGTATACTGTCAATTGTCTGTATAACTTGACATTGTACTATATAAATAGTTAAAAATGAATGTGTTAATTTGATATGATCTAGTTCGAACCAAATTTAATACTCTGTCAGTCGTCTATACGACTTGATGAAAGATTGTGTAGGCTGTTAGACATTATATAACTGTCCCAAGGCTAACTAAGAGGGGGATGAATTTGTTATTTAAAAAAAATCTTTGATTTTGGAAAACTTTTTTTTATAAATCTTTTTAGAAGATTAAAAAAACTAATCTTGAAATATGCAGTTGTTTATAGAAATGACTTTCACGGATAATCTTTCAATCACAAATATAAAGAGCAGTGAAAAAAATATAGGAAAAATAAAAGGTAATAGAATAACATGAAATTTTATAGTAGTTCAGTCCAACTAGACCTACATACACTCCCTAGAGTCTCCTTCTCCAGGTATTGCACTAAATAATAGTGACTCTCCTTTTGCCCCCATTGCAAGGAGATCAGGGGGTGAAGCCCTTACAAACTCTCTTCCACCAACCCACAGCGATAGAGAACTGTCACCTTTTACACTTTTTAAGTATTGGTAGCATACCTTCTCATCCTTTTTTAACCACCTGGTGAAGGTAGAGTACCTGCATGTCCTTTTTCACACACCTGGTGAAGGCAGAGAACCATCACTTCTTTTTCACCCTCCTGATAAAGGAAAAGATCCTTGATCCAGTCTTGAAGATCTTCTCTTAAGAGACTCCAAAGAAGTTGGAAAGAAATTAGAAGAAGAAAAAATAGATCTTCACTTTGGGCAACATTATGAATCCCTCACAATTCTCTTTCACTAGATCTCTCATCTCCAATATCAAAATCTCTCTAAAACACACTTCCACTAGTCACTCTTAAGAGAAAATTCAAAGCAAAGGACAGTTATGACAATTTCAGGACTCTATTTATATAAAACACATGAAAAAATGTCCAAAAATTGAATTTTTAAAGAGAGCTGTCCATAGTTTGTATTGTACGATCAAAGATCATCCGGTACGAATAGTTCAAAAATCATGGCTTCATTTGGTATAAATTGGGAAGAACTTAATTTCATACAGTATGGGTCTGCTGTATGACTTGATATCATACAATACAAATAGTTCAACAATGAATAAGTCGTATGGTAAGATTAGGTATGAACCTAATTTTGTACACTGTTGGTCGTCTATAAGACTTGACATCATACAGTACAAACAGTTCAAAATAACTGTCTATCATTTGGTATGATATGATATGAACCAATTTTTTACACTGTTACTCGTCTATACATCTTGACATCGTATTATACGAATAGCACAAAATAACTATCCATCCTTTGGTACGATATGGTACGAACCAAAATTCATTAACTTTTAGTCATCCGTATGAATTAATATTGTACTATATGAATAATTCAAAATTGAATAAGTTTGTATGGTACGATCTGGTATGAACTTGATTTTATATACTATTATTAGTATGTACGACAATATATAGTACAATACGATTAGTTAAGAAAATCAAGCCATGGTTTGAGTAATCAGATTCTAGAGAAAAAACTAAATAAAATCATACAGTACAATTATATATAGCACAATATGATCAATTTTTAATAAAATTTATCACTCCCCCTGTATATGTTCATGGTTATAATTGCTCAGACTCAAGAAATAAAAATAAAGATATACAAACTCTTTTACATAAAATCCTATTCTACCTTTTATTGAAGTTTTCAGCAACCTGGAGTGATATATGATTTCGCTGGAATGTTAGTACTCATGAAAATAACCATAAATATCCAATATATAATGAGAGAAAAATAATAAATTATGACAAAATTATTTTGTTATCATAAAAAATTATAATCTCAATATTGATTACTGATTTATAACAATCTCTCTCTTTTTGATGATGACAAAAATAATTATGGTTTGAATAATAAATTGAAGTTCTTTTCTCGTAAACTCGCCCTAAATGAATGAAAACTAAAAATCATGAGTATAAATAAAATTTCATCCCTCTTTTTAATCTTGATTTTTAAAAACAAACATAAAATAAACTACAAAGCAAAACAAACCCAAAAAATACAAATACCAAAAAGACCCTAATACAAACAAGCACAACACGAAATCAAGATCACAAGAAAGCTTTAAATAAACATAACCATAAATAATCTCCCCCTGAGACTACCAACATAGAACTAAAAAAACTTCAAATTAAAAACACTAAAAATACAAACCAGAAGACTTCAAATAAACATAAATAATAACCTCTTCTTTTTGACATCAACAAAAAAGAAAGAAAAAAAATTCTAAATATGAAAGCTAGTATTAATGGATCTAAAAAGCTGACAAGGAAAAGAAATTTAAAAAATTTGCAAGACTAAGATTAAATTCCTGAAGCAAAAACTCTTTTTAAACTCATATTTTAAAACAAAAAAAAAAAAGATAAGAATAGTTGATCGTATTCAATATTCATTCTAGGAGCAGAAATGATCTCAAATATATTTATATTATTACAATCAAATATATAATTAATTGAGTTTTAAAAAATCTCACTTTTGACATCAACTTGAAAAGAAAACTCATATTTAAAAAAAAAAAAAAAAAAAAAAGAATAGTTGATCGTATTCAATATTCATTCTAGGAGCAGAAATCTCAAAAACAATAATTATCATAAAAATTAAACAAAAAACACATAGATTCACATTCAATAGTTGAACTTTATTATTAAATGTATAGATTTTCTAGGAATTAGAGATATAAAAGAAATAACTAAATATAGAGTGAGCTCATTTTATGTCTCTTGATCAACAAGAATTGAGAATTTTTATTGTCTCAATTGCATATCTTTTAATTTGGAACTTTATTTGGGGAGCATTGCACATCTTTTCAAGTTGAACTCATTTTATGCCTCTTTTCAAATTTGGCACTCATTATGAATCATGTGACATTTTGTTCTTTCCTTAACCTAAATCAGTAAATCTTAGCTTGTGTGAGTATTTTCCACATAAAAGGAAAACAAAACTTTCTCGTATAAGGAAAAATAAACCACAAAATAAAATTCTATAGATAATAATAAGAACAACACATTGAATAAAAAAATAAAAGGAAAAAATGTTATCTTTTTGCAATAATTATAATTATGAGACAAATGTCTTATCAGAACATCAAAAAAAGATTTCCATATCTAATTCTCATTATAATTTAATTTAAAGTTAGAGTAAAGAAAAAGATTTACTAACAAAATAAGTTTGTGATGTAAATATTATAAAATTTCAATTCTTTAAAAGAACATTTTGATTTACTACCTTTAGAATTTAAGCTTAGCAAAGGAAGAGAGAGAAGCTCCACAATTTAAGGAAGGATTTGGGAAGAGAATTTGAATATTTCAGGTGCAAAGATTGGAGATGGAAGAAGGTGGTCGGTCATCTATGGATGACCGGAACACCAAATCCTTTTTATCTACCGCGAGTCCAATTATGTTGGATTCAAAAGGTAGATTCTCCTTCAAACGCATCTCACCTCATAATCTTTGTGTTTTAGAATCTCCTCTTGTTATCAAAGAGGGGGGATTGGTGGCTACACAAAAGCAATTACCGGATTCAAGGAAGGGAAAAGAGGTAACTTTGGCTTTATTCAAGTTACTTAAATCTCCTTTACCAGTTTCTTTGTTTGGAGCTAATGACAAAGAAGCTTCTTCTTCAAGGAGTAGCTTTGTTGATATTTTGAAGAAAGACA